>NW_026131440.1:0-24892 GCF_903995435.1 Acomys russatus | reverse complement strand
CCCCACATGTGCTGGAACTGTCTCATGCTGGCTGGGACTGAGAATGGCGCATCTGTTTGTTTGTTCTTGTTTTCTTTTTTTTTTGAGACAGGGTCTTACATTAGCCCTGGCTGTCCTAGAACTCATTTGGTAGACTAGGCTAGTCTCAAACCACAGAGATCCACCTGAATCCACCTCCAGAGTGCTGGGATTAAAGGCGTGCACCACCAAGCCTGGCTGAGAATGATTATCTAAGGGTTTGAGAACTTTCTAGTATAGCCAGGCGCACGCCTGTAGTCCTAGCATGCTGGGAGGGAGGCAGAGGCAGGAGGATCTCGGGAAACTCAAGGCCAGCCTGGGTCACAAAGTGAGTCCAATGACAGCCAAGGCTACACAGAGAAACCCTGTCCGCAAAAGAGACGAGAAGAAAGAGAGAAGGAGGAGAGGAGGAGGGAGGAGGAGGAGGAGGAGGAGAAGAGTGAAGAGGAGTGAAGCGATTGGAAGGGTAAGAGGAGAAAAAGAAGAGGCAGAAGAACAGCATCAATAATAAGAAGATCCATCAGCTAAGCAATGAGATCATTTTCCTAACAAGTCTTCGTAGTCTCTACTCCCCTCATCCTCTTTTTACTACTCTACCTAACCTGCTTCTCCCACACTGGCTGTAAAGAGGCATGTTTGTCCCATGCGTCTCTATAGGATGATCTTTCCGCACGTGACTACAGCAGCTGGACTGGTGTCCTAGCTGCCAGGGCCAGGAATGCTATTAGCCCCCAAAGCACAGACAGTCCCCTACTATAGCAAACAGAACCCTGGTCGGGGCTTGTACGTAGAGGCGGCAACTGGAAGTGCACTCCTGAGCAAGGCCAGGGCTGTCCTGCCTGTCTGCACTTCCTCCAAAGATCCCTACCTCCGGATGGGAACCGTTAGCAAGTTATGTTTACTTTCACTGTGTCTTATCTAAAACTAGGGATGAAGGAAAGGCCCTATATACCGCTGAGTAGCGTGGATTACTTTAATCAAGAGATGGTGTGATCTTATCTCACTTGTTCTACATTCCCACCTGCTCCAGTGCTGACAGAATAGCTTCTTGCTTCAGAATTTCAAGTATGACTAATTAATGTGGAGGCTGTGGCAACCGGCAAACTGTTAAGACTGGGGGTTTTGATGGTGCCCCACCAACCTGTTCCCAAGCATAGGCTAATTGTTGATGAAAATAAATGCTACTAGCAATATCATACAGACTTGCTACCATATTACACTAATTACATTCACTCCCTCAAGTGCATTATGCTCTTACTGTTTGCAACATACAGGGCCAAGTGCTGCATCACTGTCACTTCAGCTCTCTCTGCATCTCTATCAAAGCAGCTCTTACCCTTTCATGAGAGACGTCAAGTCTCCCAGGGTCACACAAATGAGAAGGGGTGAACCCAGGCCTTAGACTCTTGCTTTCTCCGTTTCAAAACCGGTGCTTAGGATCAGTAATGAAAGAAAACAAAACAAAACAAAAACCCATGATCTGGGCAGTTGTGGCGCACGCCTTTAATCCCAGCACTCGGGAGGCATAGGCAGGTGGATCGCTGCAAATTCAAGGCCATCCTGGTCTACAAAGCCAGTCCAGGAAAGCCAGGGTGACACAGAGAAGCCCTGTCTCGAAAAACCAAAAAGAAAATTATGTTTCATCATAAGTATATACTCTATGTTGGTTGTCTGTCAGTGTATGGTCACAGGCTTGTTAGAGATTTAGCCATTAGCATACCTTCGTTGAGCCTCTAGTCCTGTGCCCAGCTCTGGAAGGAAGTCTGCAGACCTCAGCACTCTCAAGTCCTTGAAGTCTCAGCCTCTCTAGTGCTGCTTGGTGCCTGTTCTGCATAATTGGGCCACCTCTATAGGCAGAAGCAGGAGAAAGCCCCTGTCCTCATCTCCGAGCAGTACAGCCACTGCGACAAACAACAGATGCAGTGGCTTCCCAGCCACTTTCCCTCACTGGTACCCTGAGCTCAATGATAACAAAGGAATGTGCTGTACACTGCTGCGGTTGGCTCTGATGCTGAGCCATCTCTGTCACTGCCCTTTGGCTGATAGAGATGGAAGTTTATTTTGATCAGATTCCAATAGGAGGTCTGGATTTTGCCTGGATAGTCCCAGCATTGTAGGAGGCTACAGCAGGAGGCTCTTGAGTTGTAGATCAGCCTGGGCTACATAACAAGACCTTTAATAATAATAATAATAATAATAATAATAATAATAACAATAATAATAATAATTTCTGAATTGGGTCTTAGTGTGTAGATAGATAACACACGTACACATATATGTAGATATATGTGTAGATATATGTTGAGAGAGATAATAATTTTTTTAAAAGTGATTTCATGCCTGACCTGTAAGAGTTGCTGAAGAAATAATTATTAAGACCAGAGAGATGGCTCAGCAAGTAAAGATGCCGGCTGCCCGTCCTGCCAACTTGGCTTCCATCACAGAGACCTACATTATAGAATGAAGAAACTGACTGAACCAAGAGAAAAGATAACGAGGGGAACAGAATTAGTGGTGTGTTTCCTGCCCACCCACTGATGAAAACACGCCCTGAGAGAGCTGGTTGTGGTGGCTCATGCTTTTGATCCTCGCAGGCCAGCCTGGTCTACATAGTCACCTCTGGCTAGCCCAGGCTACATAGGGAGGCCCTGTCTCAAAACACAGAAAGGACCCCGAGAAGAGGGTGTGTTTCTAACAGTTACTGTCAACAGTTTCCAGACATATTTCCTTAGCCTTTGCTGACAGACGGGAAGGGAAGGGAGAACCCCTAATCCACAGTGGCCACTCGTAAGGTGGACTGTATTACTATCCCAGTTAGTAAATCCCTCAAGGTAACCCACTGAGATCCAGCCTGAGCGTCACCCCTATAGCCTTTACCTCTCTGCTTTGGTGAGTTTGTCCGTAAAACGAGGATTCTGATAACTCCAAAACCATGACGGCTAGCACATGGAAGCCCAGCAAGTGCAGAATAACAGCAGCGTTCAGTAGCTACTACCTCCCTGCCCCTGAGTCCACCTCCTGTCTCCTTCTCCTAACTTACAGCTATAGTACAGCTCTTGGCATTAACTCTTTGTATACCAGGCGGCTGGCTTGTGAGTTTCCTCTGAGAGTCATAAAGTGGCTTCTTACCTTTGAAGTAGATGCAGTTGAGAATCATCATCTGAGTAGCAGGATCGATATTCTGCAGAGCTTCTCTGATGAGGCCCTTGGTGAGCCTCAAGATGTGCCTGTCTGCCTTTGCTGTGAAGGCGGGATCCGAGAAGTCAGCCTCCCTGGCCTCAGCAAAGTAAAACTCTCTCATAGCAGCTCTGAAGCCCTCCCGGATGGGGAACTGCTTCTGAATGTAAAGCTCATTGACGGCCTGGAGAGTGTACCCAAAGTTCCTCCTGAATAGGCGATGGGTCAGCTTCCGAAAGAGGTTATGAATGGTGGTGATCTCATACTTGCTGCTAGCATTGACGAAGTCTTTAAAGTGTAGAACTGAGTGGACTTCCTCATGGGTCTGTCCCCTCAAACCTAGGGAAATCATCGCCATGGCAATAGAAATGCCAGCAGGTGCTATGATGACGTTATCAGAGGCAGTAGCCTGGTCCTTCAGCGCTCGGTAAAGGTTGAAGGCAAACTTTGCGTTGAGGATATTGAGACGCTGGATTCGGCTCTTGCCTTGGAAGAGCTGCAGGATGCTCTCAGCGCTTGATTCTGAGTCTGTCGGGGAAACTGCATCAACGACATAAATGTAGTCATCATCTTCACTGAGTAGTTTCTCCAGGTCCAGATAGTCCTCATCCTCTTCCCCCTCTGGGATCCAGTCATTGGTGACTGTGTTCTCTTTGTGGAAGTTAGCAGGCAAGAGGGACATGGTCAAGTTGTCCCTGGTCAGATGCTCAGCATGGCCTTTGCTCCCAGCACACATAGACATGATGAGAGAGAGAAGAAGAGGGTGGAGGGGGCGCTTCATCTCTGCAGAGCTAAAGCTGGTGTAAAAAACAGACAACAGTGAGTGGCAGCCTGGCCGGCCCGCCCCCCCCCCCCCCCCGAAGCATGCAGATGGGCTTCTCTGTGGTTTTACACAGAAAGAAGCCTTTCACGGTGCCGATGTTAAACTTAAGAGGATCCGATAAAAAAAATAAACAGACCGCTAGTGTTAGTGTTTGTGCGTTTCAGACATCTCCTGGGATCTGTGAGCCCCAGAGCAGCAGTTCTCAGCATCCTAACACTGCGACCCTTTAATACAGTCCCTCATGTTGTGGTGACCCCGACCGTAAAATTATTTCATTTCAGCCAGGCAGTGCTGGCACACCTTTACCCCCAGCACTTGGGAGGCTGGGGCAAACTCTCTGAGTTTGAGGTCAGCCTAATCTACACAGTGAGCTCCAGGACAGTCAAGGCTACACAGGAAACCCTCACACACACAAGTGCATGCACACATGTAAACATACATGACACATTCAACTGATTGGGTGGAGTTGATTCTCTTGTTCCACCTTTATGTCTGTCCTGGAGATGAAGCTCAGGACGCCATGCTTGCACGTCAGCCACCTTCACTGCTCTGAGAACGCCGCCTTTAACACTGTGACAAAGAGTTTCTTTTTCATTCATTCACCAACACCATCATCATCTGTCTCCAGAAGACACACCTGGCGCCAGAGGCACCGACATCTGCCTGCTGAAGGCCACCGACTCATGGGACAGGCAGGAAGGAAGTGGATCAAAAGCTCAAACAGTGCTGCTACTACACGGGGCAGGAAAGGGAGGGGAATGGCTGTGCCTCTTAGGGTAAGAGTTGGGGTGCCCAGAGACCTAAGGAGGTGTCATAAGAGATGAGCTAGAGTGAGTATGTGAAGGGGGGAGGGGCATTTCCAGTGCATGGACTCCGCCCTACCTGTAGCCAAAACTCCTGCTCCCTGGGGGAGAAGGGGGTGTCATGAATGTATGCGAGTCAGGCTTCTAGAAACATGTTGTGAGGATAGCTGTACTCTGTGCGAACATTTAGGGTTAATTTATTTAAGATTTGGGACTTGGCAAGACTCCTTCAGGGCCCACTGAAAGGAGTGTGGCTGGGGTCCTGTGTGTCTCCTCCAGTTCCAGAGGCTGTTAGGTTATGTGACAGCTTGCTGTAGGGAAGAGAAGTTTGCTGTCAGGAGAAAGGAAATCTTTTTTACTTCCTGATTCTAATCTCTCTCTGCAGACAGGGTCTGTGGGAGGGCAGTGTCAGAGTTTCGCCTGCTGAAAAGGTCCAGAGACAAGCGAGGTGCTTTATGTAGACCCTGGATGACTTATCCAGATTTTCTGCTCAGTGGCTTTGATTTGGTCTTCCTTATCTCTCACTTACTAACCAGGTAGATGACCTCTCTTTTGTTGCTTCCCTGTTTCACCATCTAGATGTATCTTCTAGGGAAAAATGGAGTCTGTTCTATGCTTATGACTATTTTCTGGTTAAGAATATCTGTTGCCAGTTTATATCAAATAAGAGTTACTGGCTCCTGATTAAGTATTTAGTCTCAAGCTGAGCAAGGTGGTGCATGCCTTTAATCCCAGTACTCGGGAGGCAAAGGCAGGAAGGTCTCTGTGAGTTTGAGGCCAGCCTGAGCTACACAGAGAAACCCTGTCTTGGGAGAAGGAGAAGGAGAAGGAGAAGGAGAAGAAGAAGAAGAAGAAGAAGAAGAAGAAGAAGAAGAAGAAGAAGAAAGCAAGGAAGAAAAGTATTTAGGCTTGCTAGACCTGAAGACATGGACTAACTTTGTGGACACCCTACTTGAAATGCTCCTGCCGTTTATCTGAACCTATCTTGAGATACAGCCTTCCTTTGTGGCTACTAAGACATGGCAGTGCTTGAGCTACGGATATAGGAATATCAGTAAATATTAACCACTGTCACCCAGATTGCATGGACCAGGGCTCAGTCCCTAGCACCAAATGTAGGAACTGATGAGTGGTAGGAAAAGCCTCTAGCTCCCTGATGTCAAGTGCTCTGCCTTGCTTGCCTTAGGGTGCTAGGACACTCAAAAGTACTTATGCCTGGGGAACAGCTGTTGCCAGTCTTGGTTCTTAGGGTCTTTCCCCAATAATATGGTTAAAATGAGCATTCCCAGCATTGTTTTAATCCTAACTGAAGGGCTTTATAAAAAAGACATTGTAGGCGGGTGAGGTGGCACATGCCTTCATTCCCAGCACTTAGGAGGCAGAGGCAGGTGGATTGCTGTGAGTTCAAAGCCATCCTGGTCTACAAAGGGAGTCCAGGACATCAAGGCTACACAGAATCCCTGTTTCAAAACACCAAAATAAACGAATATTAAAAACAAACAAACAAACAAACAAACAAGAAAGACATTATGCATCTCAGGCTAGCTGAAAACCTTGTATAGCCAATGGTGACCTTACGTTCCTGGTTCTTTTGCCTCCACCTCTTCAGTTACAGGCCTGTAACACCATACCTGTTCTGTATAGTGCTCGGATGAAACAGGGCCTGTCGCTTCTGCTTAGGCACTCTTCAGCTGAGATACATCTACAGCTTGCCGAGAGACTTCTAAAGTACTTATTTTGGAGAAAGAGTCACATGCTTCTGACTGACATATTCAGTCTGGCTCTCCCCAGCACTTTGGCAGCTACGTAGTCTACACACGTGGAACCATCTCTAGATACAGTAGCTAGTGTATGTAGCTGCAAATAGAACTGGGCCTAGTTTTAAGGCACAGGCATGAGGACCACTGACATTAAATTTAAAAATGAGGCTAGAGAGCTGGCTCAGCAGTTAGTACTTCCTGCTCTTCAGAGGAGCAAGAGTACAGGTCCCAGCTCTCTAGCTAGTATCTCACAGCCACGTGGAACTCAAGCTCCAAGGAGTTCTGATTCCCTTCTGGCAGTCTGCGCCCACGTGGCACACACTTGAACAGACAAATACATATATACAAATAACAGTAAAATACCTCTTTCTGAAATCAGAATGGAAGAGCAGAAGCAACTTCATGGAAGTCTTTTTATGATTACAATTAAAAGTACCCGCAGCTAAAGCAGTAATTGGCAACAATGATGTCACAGAACGAAACAGAGGCCAGCTTGGATTAATGTGGGGGCTCAAGGAGACTAGTCTGAGCCCAAATAATAAAGATGTTCTGTACCTTGTCCTTTAACTCAGAGAGCATTCTTGGAAGCTGGTCTGGCTTGGCTTACCCAGTAAGCATTATATACCCTGTTCCTGCAGTGTGCGTGCAAAAGCCATTTGCCATAATTTTCATTATTCTCTTATTAGGAAAGGAGAAAATGTGAAGTTTTTTTTTTCTTCTGCATTGAAAAATTAGAGCTCTGGGCTGGAGAGATGGCTCAGAGGTTAAGAGCACTGGCTGCTCTTTCGGAGGTCCTGAGTTCAATTCCCAGTAACCATATGGTGGCTCACAACCATCTATAATGAGATCTGGTGCCCTCTTCTGGCCTGCAGATGTACATGCAAATGGAGCACTCATATACATAAAAAATTAATTAAATAAATAAATCTTAAAAAAAAAAAAAAAAAAGCCAGGCGTGGTGGCACATGCCTTTAATCCCAGCACTTGGGAGGCAGAGGCAGGCGGATCGCTGTGAGTTGGAGGCCAGCCTGGTCTACAAAGTGAGTCTAGGACAGCCAAGGCTACACAGAGAAACCCTGTCTCAAAAAACCAAAAAGAAAAAGAAAAATTAGAGCTCTAACAGGTAAATCTATCTAATTTGATGGTCAGTTTCATTAAAAAGTAAGACATTTCAAAATACTGGTAAGTTGAGGACATATTCAATAGCTACCTTAGAAGTGCTATCATGTTAAGATAAGCCATCAAAACTTTGTTCTCATGGGATTATCATACAGCACAGACTTTCAGTTCCATGGAGCGGAGTGGCTGCATGGCCTCTTTGGTCATGTGTCACAGAGAACACCCTCTTCCTGCGTTGATGGCTCCAAATCAAGACAGAACAGGCAGGAGGGGAGTAGTCGCCAGTAATATGGAAACCTTTTTATGTTAAAATAACTTCAGACTCACAGAAGAGTGGAGAGAACGGGGTGTGCAAGCAGCCGCTGTGTCCCCTTTACTGTCATTGGAGTTCACAGTGTGCGTGCGGACGTGTGTGATGCGTGTACGTGTGTGGGGTGTGATGCGTGTACGTGTGTGGGGTGTGATGCGTGTACGTGTGTGGGGTGTGATGCGTGTACGTGTGTGGGGTGTGATGCGTGTACGTGTGTGGGGTGTGATGCGTGTACGTGTGTATATATCGACATCTCTGCATATGTTCTGAGCCTTTTGAGCTTAGATTTCTCACAACTCTGTAACCTTTAGTAGTAATGCTAAGGGGACCTTCCTAAAAACAGGATACTCCCATACTTAACCACTAGACAGCTATCTGATTCGAGAAGAAGATGTCTTTTTCCCGGGGGGGGGGGGGGGATGGGTGTACAGGGTCCACAAGGCCTCCTCTTACATCACCCCAAGTGCTGGGATTTCAGCCTGCGCCACCATGCCTCGTCACCAATTTAAAATAGAAGAGACGCAATACTCTTGTCTCCTAGAATTCCAAACCCAGTCTTGTCAGTTGTGCCAATAGTACAACTGGTAGAATTTTATACTGAGTTTTGAAAGTACTAATATTTCCCTTTTCTCAGCAATGAGAATGCTTATCCTCTCTGAGTATCTGCTGTGTGCCGGTCACTACCCTTAGTTCATTTTTACAGCCCCCTAACATAGCAGGTATTTCTTTTTTGTACTTCAGTAAAGAAACCAATTTCCCAGCTCTAAACAGCAAAAATAAAAATTTATAATTGACCAAAAAAAAAAAAAAAATGTTGGACAGCAAGCTTACCTCAGTGCCTCTGAGCAGTGGCGTGGCGGAGATGAAGCAGCACGGGCCACCAGCAGGGTCTCGATGTGAACTTTGGTGCTGGCTGTTGTGTGTTCCCAAAGCAAACACGTCCTAGTTCAAACATCGCTCAACTAGCTCTGTCAGCAACAACCTTTCAACTGTGTCTTCCATCACTGCTTGTCACAGTCTGCTTCCAAACTACAGTTCGTCTGTGGCTGGGGTTTTACGTGTTACTGTCTGTGTCAGCATGTCTGCAGTCTTGTTCAGGATACCTTACCGATGCTAAGTATGCTTAGTTCAGGGTTTGGGAGCCATGTCTGCCCTCCTACTTGGTCTCCCTCTCTGAGGAGATGCTGGCTGCACACTATATAGGTGGAGTCACCATAAGCTCCTGGAAAGCCTATCCTCATTGAAAAGTGAAGGGGAAGCCGGGCAGTGGCAGCACACTCCTTTAATCCCAGCACTTGGGAGGCAGAGTCAGGTGGATCGCTGTGAGTTCAAGCGATCCTAGTCTACAAAGCTAGTCCAGGACAATGAAGGCTACACAGAGAGATCCTGTCTCAAAAAACCAAAAACAAACAAAAAGGAAGAAAAAAAAAAGAAAAGTGAAGGGGAGAGTTAAAGTTGATGACTTGGGAAACACTTAAACTTTGGTGTAGACCTTTTGGGATGTTCTTTTTTTTCCAGGCAGGGTCTCTCTACATAGCTCTGGCTGTTCTGGAACTTACTGTGTAGACCAGACTGGCCTCAAATTCACAGTGATCTGCCTGCCTCTGCCTCCTCAGTGTTGAAGTTAAAAGCATGAACCACTATGTCTTCACCTCAAAAACTTTTAAAATGTTTCTACTGTCATTACTCAAGAGTACCAAATTAGTGTATCTTTGGGTTGTATTGTACTAAAGTGTGTGTGTGTGTGTGTGTGTGTGTGTGTGTGTGTGTAAGTGTAAACTACCTACGTCTCCGTGGAGAGCGCTGTCACATTGCTCAGACAGACTCTTCCCATTGTAGCCCACTGGGGACTGTGGAACTTTGCGGCTTCAGCCCTGGCTGTGAGCCGGGTGAGACTGCCTTGGTGCTGGAATGCTCTTTCTTCTCCGTGCATCCCTTAGCCTTCTCTCCTGTACAGAAAGAGTGAAGAGGGGCTGGACGTGCTGGGTTGGTAGAGCTTGACCCCAGGGCTTCATGCATGACAAACAATACTGTCCCAGCTGAGCTACATTCCCAGCCTTACCGGATTAAACCAGAAATCCAGGTGTTTCCTGCAACTCTAGCTTTCTGGTCTTACAACCGACTACTTAAAAAAAAAAAAAAAATTTAAGAACCAAAACCTGGAATTCAGCACTTCTTGACTCCCTGACACTTAACTATGTTCCTCATTTCAAGGTAACAGGTTCTGCACGGTCCACCCCACTGTTACTAGAACTCTCTTACGTATACTCTGGCTGTAGCTACTGTTGGGGTGTTGTTGCTGTTCTGTTTATTCAAGGCTTGCTTGTAGGTTAGGTATTTTTCCAACTTTCATCATTTGTTAGTTACTGATACAAGACTTCACTATGTAGTTCTGGCAAACCTGGAACTCACTACGTAGGCAGGGTGGTCTCAAACGCAGAGTTCCTTCTGCCTCTGCCTCTGCCTCCACAGTGCTAGGATGGAAGGCGTGCATCACCACACCCAGCTTTTGTCCAATATTTAAATAATGGAATTTAGAAAATTTACAGAGTCCTTAAAGAATTGAGTAAAGACTATCCATGTGCAAACCACTTACACAAAACTTACTATTTTGCTATGTCTGCCTATCTCTATATATACACATATACACATATGTACATACATACTGAGCAGGTGGTATCCTGAGTTACTGGAAGGTGAGAAGACGTGGCAGAGTCCTGTGCACTGGACTTGTGTTCCCTAATGGAGGGGTCTGTGGTTAATCCTGGGAGCCCACAGTCTCTATACAGCAAACATCTGATCACACTCAAATTTTTTTCTTCAAAATGGCCTTTAAAGCCAGATGTAGTGGAACCAGTACTCATGATGTAGTGGCCTGCAGACTTCTTGAGTTCAAGGCCAGCCTATTCTACTTAATGAGACCCTGTCTCAAAAAGAAAAAAATAGAAAAAAGTCCTGGGCGGTGGCATACACCTTTTAATCCCAGCCCTCAGGAGGCAGAGGTAGTTGGGTCTGGGTGACTTTGCAGCCAGCCTGGTCTACAGAGTGAGTCCAAGACAGCAGGGGCTGTTACATAGAGAAACCCTGGGGACGGAGAGGTGACTGCTCAGTCGGCCTCTCCGGCTGTGCTACCCTCTCTGAAGGCCCTCCTAGTCCTAGGCTTGGGACCTGAGGTTTCACTTAGCAACTGGTACTGTCTGCTGTTATCTGCCTGGCTAAGCTTGATGTGAAACTCATCACGAGGTTCCAGGAGCTCTGCCCCACTGCATTTGTTTTCCTCCCTGTTAGACAGCAGGCCCTTTGAGTGAACTCCCAGCACAGTGCCTGGCTCACCTTAAGCATTCCATATAAGCAGTGAGAGAGTGAACCTGCTAACTGGTAGGATAATTGGGACCTGTCAGCCACTGCTCAGCATACCTATTTGCACCTTTCTGACTGGCTAAGGCTGGCATGGGGCTCTTGGGGAATGTGTGCTTGATTTCAGTCTTAGTATAGTTGAGTTTTACTAGCAAATAACCTTTCTGCCTTCCACCACGTCAGCTCACCCGCCGGTTACCACCCATCAAAGAAGCTAAACCTAGGCTACAGAAGCTTTTCCGGGATTTCTGGCTCTACTCTGTGCTGATGGGATTCGCCGTGGAAGGCTCAGGTAGTGGTGTCCCCCCAGGGAAGGCTGAGGCTGCACTAGAAACAGCTGGGGTCACACTAATCCTCCCAGAGTCTGAGTGCATTTGATCTGAGCCCAAGTGTGGCTGCTCACTCCCATGGGTGCCCACATGCTGTGCAAAAGTAGAGAGCAGAGTTGGTTCTGTGTCTCATTGTGGGATCAGTTGTCTTAGGGGACCCAGGATTGTAGAAATTGCCAGTCAATACCCATCTAAGACTTGAACTAGGTACTCCATGTTCTCATGTTCTCTCTCTCTCTCTCTCTCTCTCTCCCTCTCTCTCTCTTCCCTTCCCTTCCTCCCCATCCCTCTTTCCACTCTTCCTCCACCTACACTCCCAGCTGGGAAAATGGCCTTACACATGCATATTTGCGGTGAGGGGGGCGGGGCAGCCTACTGATGTGCGTGCCCAGCCCTCTCTCACTCACAGCACTCTCTTACAGGACTCTGGCCAGAAGAATGGTATGAGGGAGTCTGTGAAATCGCTACCAAGTCTCCTCTACTTACCTTTCCCAGCAAAGAGCCTCTTCGATCAGTCCTCCAGTACAACTCAGCCATGAAGAACGACACGGTCACCCCTGTACGGTTGGCTTCTCTCTCACTCTTGTTAAACCGTCCAGAAAGAAATTAGGACAGATTTTCCTCCATGTCCTTACGTGCTGCTAACCACTGGGCTTCCTTTCTTCTGGGAAGGCGCCCTCACGAGCCTCTGAGTGTTTGTTCCTTCCAGGCTGAGCTGAGTGAGCTCCGAAGCACCATCATCAACCTGCTGGACCCGCCTCCCGAGGTGTCCGCCCTCATCAACAAGCTGGACTTCGCCATGTCCACCTATCTCCTGTCTGTGTATCGCCTGGAATACATGAGGTGCGTGAGCCCCAGCCACACACACTGAAGCAAGTCCTTCACTTTTGTGTCTTGGTAGACATCAGACTTTTCAACTCCTCTCAAGACCTACAACCACTAAAAAGCAAACAAACAATTGTTGGGGGATGGGACAGCATGCCTTTAATCCCACACTTGGTAGGCAGAGGCAGGCTGATCTCTTGAGTTCCAGACATTCTGGGTTACACGCAGATGTACATGTGCACACACACATGCGCAAACATAAATAAATCTAAAAAAATAAAATACACTTAGATGGTTAACGTAAAGAAGCTGGCCATCCCCTTACCATCTCCTATAGGTGTCGGGGTAGCTCCTCCCAGGCAGAGCCGGAAGGAGGCAGCTCGGCAGCACAGTGCTTGTCCCACCACATAGAAACAGAAAGACCCAGCATGCTCCAGTGCTGCCCTGCAGAGCTAGAAGAGCTGTCTCCCACTCCTCAAGAGTGGTGCTTGGGGTGACTCCAGTTACAGAGCCCAGGGCTCCCTGCAGACCCCCAAGCACCCTGTGCCAACGTGGAACAATCCCAGAGCTCTGGTTCGAGGTCAAGGCTTCAGTCCCCAGTTCCTGTTATTAGGAAAATGTTGACTTCACCATGTGAGAAGTTAAGATCAGCTGAGCCTGACACTCGCCATTACTTAGAGAGCCTGGTGGTAGCTTACAGCAGCTCAGGTGCCTCCTGAAGGGTGCTGCGGCACTGATGGGTGCAGACCTTATGCCCTGCTGTCTTACTGCAGCCCCTAGAACCCAACCGGCTCTTAATGTACCTATGGTTCAGGCACATGAATTTATTTCCTCTTTCTTCCTCTTCCCTAAAGGTTATAGGTGTTTTGTTTTCGTCTTCTTACATTGTATCTATTTGGCATATGTATGTGACTGTGGGTACGTGGTCCCCAGCGTGGACTGTGGGTACGTGGTCCTTAGCATGGACTGTGGGTATGTGGTCCCCAGCGTGGACTGTGGGTACGTGGTCCTTAGCATGGACTGTGGGTATGTGGTCCCCAGCGTGGACTGTGGGTACGTGGTCCTTAGCGTGGACTGTGGGTATGTGGTCCCCAGCGTGGACTGTGGGTACGTGGTCCCCAGCGTGGACTGTGGGTACGTGGTCCTTAGCGTGGACTGTGGGTATGTGGTCCCCAGCGTGGACTGTGGGTACGTGGTCCTTAGCGTGGACTGTGGGTATGTGGTCCCCAGCGTGGACTGTGGGTACGTGGTCCCCAGTGTAGACTGTAGGTACGTGGTCCACAGCGTGGAGCAGGGTTCTGAGGTGACCTGCAGGAGTCAGTCCTCTGACTATAAACTCAGGTTGTCTGGCAAGGAGCCAGGTACCGTTACCCACTGAGCCATCAGGTTGGCCCAGATAGGGTTTTGGTTTTGGTTTTGAGACAGGGTTTCTCTGTGTAGCCTTGGCTGTCCTGGACTTGCTTTATAGATCAGGCTGTTCTTGAACTCAGAGATCCTCCTGCCTCTGCCTCCCCAAGTGCACCACCACTGCCAGGCTATAAATGAAAATTTTAAATAACAAAACAACCCCAAGAATGGCACAGAATATACCAAAGGTAAAGAAATAAAGAATGTAGGTCAGCCAGGTGTGGTGGCACACGCCTTTAATCCCAGCACTCGGGAGGCAGAGGCAGGAGGATCGATATGAGTTCTCGAGGCCAGCCTGGTCTACAAAGTGAGTCTAGGACAGCCACGGCTTCACAGAGAAACCCTGTCTTGAAAAAAACCAAAAAACAAACAAACAACTACAACAACAACAAAAAAGAGCGTCGATCTCTCCAGGTGTGGTGGGCTGGAGAAATGGCTCAGAGGTTAAGAGCACTGACTGCCCTTCCAATGGTCCTGAGTTCAATTCCCAGCAACCACATGGTGGCTCACAACCATCTATAATGAGATCTGATGCCCTCTTCTGGCTTACAGATGTACATGGAGGCAGAGTACTGTGTATATAACAACTAATCATTTTTTTTAAAAGAATGTAGGTTTCAGAGTGGGCATGGTAGCATATGACTTTAATTCCAGTATTCAGGTGACATAGTTGTTGGGTCTCTGTGAGTTCTGTTCTACATAGTAATTTCCTGGCAAACCAGGGTTACATAGTGAGACCCAGTCTTTTTTTTTTTTTTTTTTTTTTAATTATTTCCTTTAAAAAAAAAAAAGCAGGTCTTACTTTCTTAGTCCCAATTCCCTCGTTTCTGCTGAGAGACACCCATGTGCATTTGCTCACTTCTGTGCTCAGTGTCCTGTGTTCAGGCATATGTGTACACATGAGCACAGTTGTTAAGATTGTGGTGTGTTGGTGGGTTGTGCTCCACTGCATGTAATGCTTCTCATTTTAAAAAGATTTTTTTATTATTATTATTTATATAGTGCTCTGCCTGAATGTATGGCTGCAGGCCAGAAGAGGGCACCAGATCTCATTATAGATGGTTGTGACCCATTGTGTGGTTGCTGGGAATTGAACTCAGGACCTTTGGAAGAATAGCCGTGCTCTTACCCTCTGAGCCATCTCTCCAGCCCCCAATTCTTGTCATTTAATAGTATGTCTTGGGTATTTTTATGCCACAGTATGTATGAAGCTGCCTCTGCTTTCGGCAGTGATGATGTGTCATCAGATGCCTGTGCTTTGGCTTCTTTCACCAGCCTCCGGTTGGTGAGGAATTCAGATTAGCTGTTTGGAGTAATGCAGCCAGCACTGTTAAGGGTCTTGGTTCTGGCTGGGTGTGGTGGCGCACACCTATAATCCCAGCACTTGGGCCAGCAGATCTCTGTGAGTTCGAGGCCAGTCTGATTTACATAGCGAGTTCCAGGTCAGCCTTGTCTCAAAAAACAAAACAAAACAAAAAAACAGAGACAAGACAATGGTACTAAATGGTATTGGTCACCTTATAGAAAGTCCAAGTGACCATGTGCTCCTATGAACGGCCCAGATGCTACAGATCCTCCCAGCCTGCCCGGGTGGGACCAGCGCCAGGTCTCTGGGGGGCAGGCCCAGCGCCAGGTCTCTGGGGGGCAGGCCCAGGTTTTGCACAGTGTACTCAAATCTGCCCTTCTTATTAGGGTGCTTCGCTCTACAGACCCAGACCGCTTCCAGGTCATGTTCTGCTACTTTGAGGATAAAGCTATTCAGAAAGACAAATCCGGTAAGCTTATTATTACGGTACTTTCATGATAAAGTGAGCTTGAATGAGAAAAAAGGAAGGATGTTTCCTATTTTCTATTCACATAGAGAAAATAGTTATATGAAGTTACATACTCCACTGGAAACATCTTCATAAGATACATAACCTTAAAAAATACTGCAAGAGCCAGGAGGTGGTGGTGCATGCCTTTAATCCCAGAACTCAGGAGGCAGAGGCAGGAGAATCTCTGTAAGTTTGCCAGGCCTACACAGAGAAGCCCTGTCCCAAAATAAATAAATAAATAAATAAATAAATAAATAAATAAATAGATAAATAAATAAATATAATGAAACTGCAAGGTAAGACCATAAAGATGGCTCCGCAGTTGTAGGTGCTGGCAAGCCTCAGCCTGAGTTTGGTTCCTGGAACCCGCAGGGTAGAAGGAGAGAACTGACTGCGTACCCTGCCTTCTGATGCTCACACCCATCTGTACAGTGAAATACGCGTGCATATGTGCACATAAATAATAAACATGAGACTTCTTTCCTGTTTTAAAATGATTTATTACTACTTATTTTATAACCATTGCTGTTTTGCCTGCATGCCTGCATGTTTGTGTGAGGGTGTCAGGTCCCCCTGGAACTGAAGTTACAGACAGCTGTGAGCTGCCATGTGGGTGCTGGGAATTGAACCCTGGGCCTCTGGATGAGCAGCCAGTGCTGTTAACTACTCAGCCTCCCAAAGACTATTTTTTTTAATACACCAGGGTGGCCTGGGATGTATTTCAGTTGGTAGAGTGCTAACTAGTGGGCATAAAGCCCTTTATTCAGTTCCTAGAACACATGCCTCGTGTGCTAGTGCACTTGGTGTGGTACCGGGGTAGGTAGCCAGGCTCCGTGGGAGGCTGAAGCAGGAGAATTGCAAATTCAAGGCAAGCCTGGATAATTTAGAGACCATCTCAAAAGCAAAACAACGGCTGGAAAATGTCTCATAGGTAAGAGAGCTCACTATGAAGATCTAAACTCAAATTCCCAGCACTCATGCAAAAGCTGAAAATGTCTGTGTGCCAGCCAGATTCCTGAACTCCCTGGCCAGCCAGCCTAACCAAAACGGCAAGCTTCAGGGTTAGTGAGAGAACCTGTCTGAAAACTCAGGTGAGTAGTGATAGGAAAAAATACCCAGTGTTAGGGCTGGAGGATGGCTCAGAGGTTCAGAGCACTGACTGCCCTTCCAGAGGTTCTGAGTTCACTTCTGGCAACCACATGGTGGCTCACAACCATCCGTAATGAGATCTGGTGCCCTCTTCTGGCATGCAGGTGTACATGCAGCCAGAGCACTCATTCATAAAATAAATAAATCCTTAAAAAATAATAAAAAAAAAGAAAGGAAAAAAAAAAAAAAAAAGAAAACCAGGGGCTAGAGAGGTGGCTCACACCCTCACACCAATGCACATTAAATTAAATTAAATACACACACACACACACACACCACCCAGTGCCCTCCTCTGGTGTCTAAATGTGCACTCATGTATATAAACAAACATACAAAACACATACACAAAGGGAGGGTATAGGAATATAACTCAATGGTAGAGGAACATGTGTGGGACCCTAGATTCAATTCCCAGAACTGCAAACATTTTAAAAATTTATTTTAAAATACAACGTTCTGATTTTGCCATTGCTGCAAGGGCCCCAAACAGTAGTGCCCTATCTGTGCCCAAGTGCAGCAGCGTCCAGACGTTGGTCTCTAACACTGTCTCCGGCTAAGAAGGACCCAGGCTCCTCAGGTGGTCTGCAGCACCTTTCTGTTGCCAGAAAGCAGTCCTGCTTTTAAACATGAAGAGCAGGCTGGGAGAATCAAGGAGCCAGCTAAACAGACTCTTAGTGAAGAAATTAGGATAATTTGAATATAAATAGTATTTTTTATAATTTTGCTTAATTGGAACAAGTTTACATTATGAACAGCATAAATCACAATGACACCCTAAAAAGAGTAGTTTGCTATAAATGTATAACAAAAGCGGGGAGACTACATTGGGAGGTAAGCATGCTCTTGTCCCTGTGACAGAACAGCATAGGGTCTGCACAGACGCTCCACACCCCTGCAGGTGTGCTCTAAGGCACCCTGTTTTACTTACTTACCCAGTACAGTGTAAGTGCCATGTAAACAGCTCACATGCTCTCCAGTGTGTTTTTACGTCATGTGTGTGTTTGCTTATATGTGTGCAAAGTGTCCCATGTGCACTTATTTCCTTCCTTCTTCCCTTTCTTTTCCTCCTTTGGATTTTCGAGATAGTTTCTCTTTGTAGCCCTGGCCATCTTGGAACTCACTCTGTAGACCAGGCTGGCCTTGAACTCAAGATCCACCTGCCTGTGCCTCCCAAGTGCTGGGATTAAAGGTGTGCGCCACCCGTCTGGGTAGGTTTTATTTTCTTTGAATGGCTCCTGCAAGTCAGTTTGGGTTTGAACCTGTCACCCTGCCTTTACTATTTGAGTGCTGATACTACAGGAGGTGGGTTTTGCCATGACAGGCTCTGATATGTGAATGTCTTTGAACATCGTGTCACCCTTAAGCAACTTGAGTTTGGGGTAGAGAGGTGGCTCTGCAGTAGGAGAGCCTGCTGCTCTAGCAAAGGGCTGGAGCCACAGCCAGCACCGCGTCGGGCAGGTCCCTGTGAGCAGCTCCAAGCCGTCACAGGAACTTCATGCACGTCAATACACGAGACGCACAATCAATCATTTTTACAAAAACAAAAATTTAAGTTTCCAATTTTGAAGCATTTCAGATTTTCACTTTTTTTCTTGTTTTAAATGATGCCGAGGACCAGACCCAAAACCTCAAAAATGCTAGGCAAATACTCTTCCACAGAGATACAGCCTCAGGGTTTCAAACTTTCAGTTTTAAGATTAGAGTATTTGGGGCTGGAGAGATGACTCAGCAGTTAAGAGCGCTGGCTGCTCTTTCAGAGTGCCGGGTTCAGTTCCAGCCCCCACATGGCCACTCACAGCCATCTGTAAGTCCAAGGGATCGAAGGCCTCTGGCTTCCATAGACACAGTATACATGCATACACACAGGCAAACACTATATAATATTTTTAAGCCATGAGTCTATATTAATTAAATTATTGAATAAATGCAAAGTAGGGAGAAAGCCAACTATTTCTTAAAGATCTCCAGTTTATAAAAGTAGAAGAAACAGCGATAAACAGAAAATCCTCGTGGGCAGTCATACTACCTACTGTAGCTGAATCCATGAAGAGGCCACAACTGGCAAAATTTCAAAGAGAAATTAGATAGCCCATTGTCTGAATGTATCGTTCTGCAGGATACACCGCTCTCTGTGGCTGTGGCACACTCCTCAAGTGTGGCCCTTAGTGCCTCAGCTCACAGCGTAGGCTTAGAAAGGCAAGAGCAGTCACTCAGACCTTGTGATGACAGTTCACACCAGGCATGGTGGCACACACCTGTAACCCCAGCACCCAGAAGTCTAAGGTGAGAGTATTGCCATGAGTTCAAGTCTAGCCTGGGCTACACATGAGAAACAAACCACTCAAACCATGTCTCAAGAAACTCACAAGACAAAAAAAAGAAAAGCATGTCCCCTCCAGTCTTCCCTCCAAGTCCCCCAAATCCACCCAACAAACAGGCATCACATAGCTAAATTGAGGGGCCTTCCATAAATTATCTGTGTCCTCAAAGTAGCAAGGTCAAGAATTTCAGGAACAGACTGAGGAGTCAACACATTTGTAAGAGACCAAGAGATTTGGGAAAATTCTATGTAGTGTCCTGGATTAGCTCTTGGGCATGAGTGGAGAGTTTAAAGGCTGAAGTTTGCCAGATAGTATTGTGCCAGTGCCTGTTTGCACGTTTTGACAAATGCAGGCTGGTTATGGCGGATGGTATGCACCGTGTGCTGCTCTGCACTTGTGAGTTTGAGACTGTTGGTAACATCCTGTGCCTGTGCCTAATGCCTGGGAACCCCGTCTCATTGCAGGGATGATGCAGTGTGTCATTGCTGTTGCTGACAAAGTGTTTGACGCCTTCCTGAACATGATGGCAGAAAAAGTAAGCCTCACCGGAGTGGCAGCCCGCGCCTGCTGGAGGCACACGGAAAGCCCCATGGGCCCTGTCTTCTCACTCTAGGCTAAGACCAAGGAGAACGAGGAGGAGCTAGAGCGCCACGCCCAGTTCCTGCTGGTGAACTTCAACCACATCCACAAGAGGATCAGGAGAGTGGCTGACAAGTACCTGTCTGGCCTGGTGGACAAGTCAGTAGGATTTCTCTCCAATGCTTGGGTGCATATAAACGTTGGTAGCTTAGAGCACAGACTCGGATGTCAGTGGGCTTGTTACAGCCTCATCGTAGCCAGGAACCATACTCATGCTGAGCCACTGGTGCTCACTGTCTCCTAATACAAGATTGAGCTGGAAGTCCCCCAGTAGGATGAGGATCCTATGAGCCCACACTTGCGTTGTCACTGCTCACTGCTTGTGTTGAGAGATAGAGCTGTCTCAGAGCATGACTGTGCACCGAGACCTCCCAGAAGGTCAGCTGGGGTCATCTCTGAAGTGGAGATACCACATTAGGACACACAGCCCTCCCACGGCTTCCTGGGAATGCCCAGGGGTTCTAGAGCCTGTCACAGAGGCTGGGGTCATCTCTGAAGTGGAGATACCACATTAGGACACACAGCCCTCCCACGGCTTCCTGGGAATGCCCAGGGGTTCTAGAGCCTGTCACAGAGGCTGCATGCCCAGGCACGGGATCGGCCAGGAACTGAGAGCAGACCTTCACATATGGCACGCAGCCATGTCCGGCCTCTTGAACAGTGAGCCACATACAGGATGAGCACCGCACAGCAGCCATCGGCAGGGACCAGGCAGCTGCTTTGCTTCATTCCAGTATTTTGTTGTTCTCTTGTGCCATAATGTGAGAAACACTGAAGAGCCACCAGCAAAATCTAGACTGTCTTTGGAAAGGGGGTGTGTAGCCTCAGGACCAGGATGGGCTGGGCCTGAGAACATTTCTGACCAGCCTCCACCCGCCCCACTGTGGAGAGAGAGGTGGGTGGTGCCATGTCCTCAGTGGGCCCATGCTGGTGCAGGCGAAGCAGCAGAGGTGGACAGCGCAGGCTCCCAGAAAGCTCATCTTCACCCTGAGAACTGTTTCCTGCTGTAGGTTTCCACACTTGCTCTGGAGCGGGACTGTGCTGAAGACCATGTTGGACATCCTGCAGACCCTGTCACTGTCACTAAGCGCTGTGAGTGGATCTGCTAACACATGAGCTTCCTTTCCATGTGTTGTGCCGCCGTCCTCCTCTAGTCACACCCCTGAGCCTCACTTATGGAGTGGGTATCCGAATTGTTCCCTGGGGGCCCATGTGGGGCATGTGGTGGGAAAGGGTAGCAGCCACGCTGTGTCACATGCTTGGCAGAAGTACCCTCGGTGGCTTAGGGGTTGTCGGTTTCCAGGATATTCACAAGGACCAACCTTACTATGACATTCCTGATGCCCCCTATCGGATCACGGTTCCTGACACATATGAAGCCCGGGAGGTAAGTCCACCTGGTTTCCTAGAATGAGGGGATTCCCTGGGACTGTGAAGACAAGTGCTCAACATACCTTGGGTCCCCAAGTCCCCAGCATTTAGCAGTACGATGGTTCTTGGCACTGTAACATTGCAGGGAAACACCTGAATTCCCAGGCCTGTGCTTCCCACTGGGCAGCCCTGCCTCTGCAGCAGTCCTGCTTTAGCTGCCAACGGCATTTCCAGCTGTGAGTCAGCTACCAGCCAGGTAGACCCTGAGCAAGCACAGTCTTCAGAGCTCAGCCCTCTGAGCCTGCTAACTTCTTCACTGTACAAGAGAATCACACGCTCTGGTTTTGCCATACCATGGGCAATTGGGTAAAATAGCCCCAGATGAGGAAGATGGCCTGGGAGCTTCTCCCCACTGAGTCTGACATGGAGCCCCTGCTGCCAGGGACTGAACTAGCTCAGCACTCCTCTAGCTTGAGGCAGGGGTCTGACATAACTCGGGCCTCCCCAGCTGGACAAGCTGTCAGTCTCAAGAATCCAGACGCAGTGCTGTGGTGCCAGTGAGGACTCCTTTCCACCTAGAACAAGCCTTTCCCTTTAGTCACTGACATGGGACATGCTGCACAGTGGCCTTAAGATACACTGTTCATATACAGACGTGGGGGCACACACCTGTAATCCAGCACTCGGGAGGCATAGGCAGGCGATCTCTGTGAGTTTGAGGCCAGCCTGGTCTACAAAGTGAGTCCAGGACAGCCAAGGCTACACAGAGAAACCCTGTCTCAGAAAACAAAACAGAAAAAAGATGCTGTTTATGTTGTAGGCTCTGCCACACAGCCTTATGCGGGGACTTCAGACCACAGTGTACTCAGAATTCCTAGCCCTGGGGCTTTGGGATTAGTGCGTGGTCACTGATAGAGCTTCCATACCCATTACCATAGGACTAGGTGGTCTACTGATTTTCTCACAGTTATGGGGATAAAAGTCCAAGAACAAACGGTTGATGGCGAGTCTTCTGAGCTCACGCTCCTTGGAGTGCGGATAGCCAGCTTCTCACTGTGCTCTCACATGGCCTTCCCTCTGAGGGTGTGTGTGCCTGGCATTCCTGCATTTCTTCTGTGCATAAGTACAGAAGCTGCATTAGTCAGGGTTCACCCCAGTGGCCTTTAATGGAATCGCCTTTTTCAAAGCCCTGTCCAAATGCACTTTCATTCTGAGTTTCTGAGGGTCAGGCTGTCTACATAAGCCAGTCACCGCACGCTGACTTCAGGTTGTTCGACTTCCAGAGCATTGTGAAAGACTTTGCTGCACGCTGTGGCATGATCCTGCAAGAAGCCATGAAGTGGGCACCCACGGTCACTAAGTCCCACCTACAGTACTTTCTGCAAATATCAAAAAGCAGTCAAAATATAAACACTAGTGTGAACAAACAGCACAAGCATCAGTCTAAAGCCTGAGGACAGTGCTGCCCAGGGCTGCTCTGCTGGGCGTGAGTCGGGTTAGGGCCCTGGGTTCTCACCTCCACACTACCTACGGTGTTGAGGCTGGGGGAGGACTTGTGGCTGCTTGCTAGGTTAGGTGTGGCAATATGGGGCGCTGGGACAGTGCCGCAAGCCAGCAGGAGTGCCACTTAGCCTTGATGCATTATATGCACCTGAGAGTGCGGTGGAGGCTGACGTGAAGTTCTGTCCGTGAAGGGCAGTCCAGGCTACATACATAGAGAGATCTGCATTTCTTCTGGCTAAAGTGCTGGCTTGCAAAGAAAACAAAAATGGGGCCTGGAAAGATTGCCCAGCGGTTAAGAGCACTGACTGCTCTTCCAGAGGATGGACCAAGGTTCAATTCCCAGCACCCACACACGGCAGCTTACAAATGTCTATAATGCTTGTTTCAGGGGACGGACCTCAGCACCCTTCACACAGACATACATGCTTTCAAAATACCAGTGTATGTAAAATAAAATAAATAAATTATTTAAAAAAAAAAAAAAAAGAATAAGAAGGCCAGGCGTGGTGGCACACGCCTTTAATCCCAGCACTGGATCACTGTGAGTTGGAGGCCAGCCTGGTCTACAGAGCTAGTCCAGGACAGTCAAGGCTACACAGAGAAACCCTATATTGGAAAAACTGGAAAGAAAGAAAGAAAGAAAGAAAAAACAAAAATGCCACAGTATATGGAAGGGAAAAAGCCTTAGAAGGAATCTAACATTAGGAAAAAGAAGATACCACTAGAAGGAATCTGAACCTCTTGAGTGAAGCCTGGGAATTTACCTCAGTAGAGCTTTTTAAGGGGAAGCTAATTTTGTTTGTTTCTGTTTTTCAAGACAGAAGTCTCTGTGTAGCAGCCCTGGCTGTCCTGGAACTCAGTACGTAGACCACACTGGTCTTTAACTCATAGAGATCTGCCCACCTATGCCTCCTGCGTGCTTGGATTAAAGGCATGCGCTACCACGCCAGGCTCAAGGGGCACTATTTAAAAAAATATCCCTCAGCCAGTCCTGGTGGCGCACACCTTTAATCCCAGCACTCAGGAGGCAGAGGCAGGTGGATCTCTGTGAGTTCAAGGTCAGCCTGGTCTACAAATTGAGTTCCAGGACAGCCAGAGCTACACACAGAAACCCTGTCTCAAGAACAAAACAAAATATGGCCCCCCCAAAAAAGTCTTCCTGTTGGTGAAGCACAGGAAGGGCAGAGCAGCTGGCTCTGAGAGTCTTAGAGGCAGTGTAAAATGCACCGAGCGAGAAGCCATGACTTGTGCCTCCCATTACTGTGAGGTTGCTCCTTCCACGAAGGGGCTGCTCAGCATGAGCTGATCAGTACTGGGAGAGAGATCATCTGGACCCAGTGTCCACACAAAGGAGGACAAAGCCAAGCCATCATTTGACACTTTGTACTTTCAATATTTGTCCACTGGAATTCTTCAGATGTTTTTTCATCAACTCATTAGTATTTGAAGAATATCTGGTTTCCTTCATGTCATGCAGAGGACAGGAGCCATTGCCACTAGTGAAATCAGGAACCCTTAGTGCCCCACGGTTTCAGGGAACATAAGAACAGTAGCCAGAGCTCCACCCTACCCCCACCCTGCTGCTTTTTTGTTGTTGTTATTTGTTTGTATTTTGGTTTTTTTTTTTTTTTTTCAGGCAAAATTAGCCTTAAGAAGAAAATAGAGGCCGGGTGATGATAACACATGTCTTTGATTCCAGCACTCGGGAGGCAGAGGCCGGCGGATCTCTGAGTTTTAGGCCAGCCTGGTCTACAGAGCGAGTTTCAGAATAGCCAGAGCTACACAGAGAAACCCTGTCTTGAAAATAATTCTACCAGGCATACTGCACTCCAGTCCCTTGTGCTTTCCCCAGGAATCCATCCCTTCAGAGCCCTGACTTCATGCAGCTCTCACTGACCAACTTTACTGCTTGCCTTCCTGTCCCAGCCTTGGCCACTCAGGTCTTCCCTCCTCGGTGCCCACAACAGTGGTCCAGGCTTAGTAGCAAATCTGACTTGGTTTTTAAATTTAACCATTCCTCAGTCCCCATCACTGCAGAGTCTGATCCATAGAAGGATCAGAAATTCCTAAGATGGTATTATGTATTTTCTCTGTCTCCTCCTGTTCCTGCTCCTCTGGTGAGGAGAAATGTCCCAAGTGTGGGACCCTTCCTTCTCCTCTTGCT
>NW_026131439.1:0-31001 GCF_903995435.1 Acomys russatus | reverse complement strand
TCTTTCTTCTTCTTCTTTCTTCTTCTTCTTCTTTCTTCTCTTCTCTTCTTCTTCGTCTTCTTCTTCTTCTTTTTCTCTCTTCTCCTCCTCCTCTCCTCCTCCTCCTCCTCCTCCTCCTCCTCCTCCCTCCCTCCCTCCATCCTCTTCTTTGTTAACTCAGGCCTAAATTCAGAATTTGCACTGGTCTCTCTGAAGCCAAAACACATAGAATTAAAGATCGCTTGATACAAGGGATGGGATAACAATTGAGATGTAATTGAATGATAAATTAATAAAATATATTAAAAAAATAAAGATCACTTGAGTGCCGAGAGAAAAGTAAAATGCAAGCCATACACCAACAACAAACCATATTTAGCAGAAGTAGATCACTTGTAAAATTTGGAAAACCCATGTTTGACTTTTTTAGTTCTGTAGACTGTTTTTTCATCCAGAGCATGAAGGGATCCGTGCCACTGAGGCCTATTGCTTTCTGAATGAGGAGATTTTTGGCTTCATTTTTTAACATCCATGAATAATTTTGACATTTTGTAATGTCAAATAAAGACATGTGTGGAGCCTGAACAAAACTGAAGAGAAACCAGTTTTCTTTACAAAGCCAACAGAACTGGGAATCGCCCCAAAACAAGCTCTTATTTCATACAGCCTGGAGCCAAAAGAGTAGAGAAAAGTGTCACTTTTTTGTCACCCTTGTTGCTATAGTAAAAAAAACAAGCCTTGTGTGGCTGATCATGTCTGGAGAACACATTCAAGAGGCTGGGGAGATGGTAGTGGGTGAGAGTGCTCACTCTGCAGGCCTGGGGATCTGAGTTAAAATCTCCAGCACCCATAGAAAAGCTGGGCATGTGCACATGTGTCTCCAGCACCCATAGAAAAGCTGGGCATGTGCACATGTGTCTGTAGTCCCGGAATTAGAGAATAGAGACTGAAGGATGCCAGGATCTTGCTGGCCGGCTAGCCGAGCTAAAATGGCAAGTTTTTGGTTCAGTGAGAGATTATGAACCTGCGTCTTAGTTAAACAAGGCAGGGAATGATAGAAAAACAAACCACCAGATGTCCTCTTCTGGCTTCTACATGCATGCACATAGACATGTACACACACACACACACACACACACACACACACACACACACACAGAGAGAGAGAGAGAGAGACAGACAGACAGACAGACAGACAGACAGAGACAGAGAGAGAGAAATAGACATAGAGAGATACAGAGACAGTGAGAGATAGA
This sequence comes from Acomys russatus, assembly GCF_903995435.1. NCBI lineage: Eukaryota > Metazoa > Chordata > Mammalia > Rodentia > Muridae > Acomys > Acomys russatus. Next base: position 29,766 of record NW_026131439.1, on the reverse strand, counting down.
GAGGCAGAGAGACAGGGAGGGAGGAGAAAAAGAGAGAGGAGTAAGTGAGAGAAGAGAAAGATAGAGAGATACAGACAGAGAGATAGAGAGACTGAGGACATTTATGTCACTATACTTCTACAATTTCCATAAATGGTCAGGATGTCCATCAATGTGTACAAAACTGGAGAGTGGATAGAGGACAGCTATTATATTATGCATTAAAGGAGGATGTAAAAGTAGCAACATCTTGACTCAAAGGTAGAGCTTTAATTTAATTTAATAAAATGTCATGGTTAAACTGATAACAATATGGCTGGTGAGATGGCTCAGCAGATAAAGATACTTGCAGTGCAAGGCTGACCACTAGGATTCAGTGTCTGGAGCCCACTGTGAAGGGTAGGACTGCTATTTGAAAGAAGCCTCTTTTGCACCCATTCTTGCATGGTGGCATGTGGGTATGTGTACACACACATATGCATACTAACTATGCATGGTAATCACATGAATCACAATGAATGGTAATCACAAATGGTATGAAATTCAGAGACAGTAATTAGATGTCCTCCAAAGCATTAATGCTGTGTAGTTGAATAAAGACCACACTCATCAAAACAGCTAAATTGAAATCAATATTTGGGGTGAATCTGAGCAAATAGAACTATTAAATTCTGCTGGTGAGAGTGCAAATCTTGCAGCTGCGAGACGTGGTCCTATATGCTAAAGAAGAGGCAGCCATGACTCATGATCCAGTGTTGTGACTTGAATGTGTCCTCTAAGGGCCAGTGTGCTAAAGCTTAATTGATTTCCAGCCTGTGTCACTACTGGGAGGAGGATCTTTAGCATGGGGGCCTAATGGGGGAAAAAAAAATCAGGTAATCAGGGCATGCCCTTGAAAGAAATACTTATGCTCCAACCTTTTCTTCTCTTTTTCTCTTCCTGGGCACCATAAGTTGAGTATCTCTCTCCACATTTAATTTCAGTGGAGCATATGCTGAAACCAGGAATCAGACCAAAGCTTTACACTTATTAAAACAAGTTTGCATAAAGTAATGTATGGTTTTATAAATCAGAACCTTGGTAATTCTTGGGGGCACAGATATGGCCAGAAGGAAATACGAAAAGATTCTGATGAACTTGAAATGCTCTGTATCTTGAACTAGAAGCTGGTCCAGCTCCATGAATATTCTCGGGTTTGAAATTTGTGCCCCTTTCAGTGCCTATTTCACATGCAACTAGACACACTCAACAGTCGTGAGTAACTGTGGCCCGAAGAGAACAGAACACAGAGGAACAGAGAAGGAAGCTCATCCAGAAAGATGGAGCTAGGGGTGGGAATGAGTTTGAATGTGTCTGAAACATGAGATTAGTGTGGTGAAACACAAGGCAGTGTTATCCCAAGATATTGATCTAGGAGCAGAGGAAGTTGTGCTTGGAAGTGTGGATACATGAGCTAGTTTGAATTCTTCATGAAGGAGATGTCACCACCAAGTTAGATATGTAGGGCATTTACAAAGGAAAATGTGTGTGGGAGATGGGAAGAGATGAGGGAGAGGCTGGGTGAGCTGACAGATGGTGATGTAGCTCTTGTTCCCGATAAAGGAGCAGATTGCATGGAAACATCTTGGGTTGCAATGTAGCTCAAAGGAAGATTTCACAATATCATTGGGGAAATCTTAGAGCTAGTTATGTAAATCACAGAAAAGTTATGTGTTCTAGGAAGGGGTCTGCTTCTACCTTCCTGCTTGGCTTCCTTATTAGCTAAGAGAGAAGGTCAGGAAAGCTGGGCTTAAAGCAAAAGTAGTGATGTAGTTCAGACCCTGACACGTGCAGCTGTTGGGTTCCTGTCTGCCACAAAACTGCTCTCAGTGGTATTTTCATGAAAAGCTCTCCAAAAGAAAATCTTAATTTTTAATGGTTACCAGTCGCTAAGATGCTAATGCTCACAACATATTCCCTCTCAAGCTTTCTGTGGTGTGCAACTGGTTACTAAGGTTTCTGAATGTTTGATAATTGGCTCTCATGGGCCAGTGTCAGCCAGTTTCTCTGGGCTATTGGTCATGAAGTTGAACTACATAAAGATAAGGCCAGTGCTTATAATGGCTTTCCAAACAGAAAGTCTTATACTTTTTTTCTTTTGTTCCCAGCTAAGTCAGATGATTGCCTGAGATGACAGAAGTGCTACTATATTGGTTAAGAAAAAAAATCAAGATAAGATAGCAATTCTAAACAGATATACAACAAATTTCATAAAATAAATACTACAGTATGTAAAGGCACAATTTGACTTCAAACTCATAATAATAAATAACTTTATTATCTCATTCTCAATAGTAGGGAGATTGTCTAGATAAGAGTTCTCAAAGAAACATCAAAGTTAATGACATCTTACATCAAATGCACATAACAGACACTATTAGAATATGCTATCCAACAGCAGGGAATTCATAGTATTCTCAGAAATCCATGGAACTTTCTTCAAATCAACTATTTTAGAATAGAAAGCATATTAATATATTTTTACAAATATTTGTAAAATATGTAATGTCTTATATTCTATTTGATTATACTTTACTAAAACTAGAAATGAGTAGAGAAACTACAGAAAATATATACTATTCAATTATTAATGGATAGTGAATAAGCACAAAGAGAATTAATATTGGGAAAATGTCTCTACTAACAAGAGCAATATATTCAACATAATCCCCAACAGAATTCTACATACATTATTCACAAACTAGAAAAAAAAAACTACTCAAATATTTGTATAAACACAAATGATCCTGAACAGAGAAAGAAAGATGAGGTAAAATGTTGAAGCTAAAGGTATGACTACACCTGATTAAGATTATTCTACAGAAGTATTGTGACAAAACAGCACAATGTGGGCTCACAACAGGCATATAGAGCAATGGCATAGAATCAAATACACTGAAATAAATCCACATAACTACGTCCACCTGATTTCCATGAAAGGATCCAACAATAGAAAAGACATTTAGCAAATGTTGCTGTGAAAACAGGATAGCCGCAGGTTAGAGGATGGCACTAGATCCATATCTCTCACCGGCCATAGTCAATTCACAATGTCAAACCTGAAACTGTGAAGCTGCTAGAAGAAAACACAGGGAAAATTCTTCATGATATAAGCATAGGTAAGAACTTTCTGAAAAGAACTGTAATGTTCAGAAAATAATTCTAAGGACTGACAAATAAAATTATATCGAATTAAAAAAGCTTCTTTAGAGCAAACGAAACAACAATGAAGAGAGAATCTATAGAATGAAATAAGTCTTAGACAACTAAACATCTGATAGAGAACTAATATCTAAAATATATAAAAATGAAAAATTAAGCATACCAAATAATCCAATTAGTAAGTGAGCAAATGAAATAAACAGTTTTCAGTAAATTAAATACAAATTCTTGACAAATACTTTCAAAATGTTCAACATTCTTAGTCATCGAGAAGTGCAAATCAAAACTTCCTAGTATCCCATTTCACCCTTCAAAATGGCTGACATGAGGAAAACAAACAACAGATGCTGGTGAGATTGAGGGTAAAAATAAACCCATATACTATTGTGGGTGTGTAAACTATCCTGGCTCTGTGGAAATCAGTGTGGAGAGTTATAAAAGATTAAAAATAGAACCAATCTGGAACTTGGGCCTAAAAAAAAAAACCTAAATCAATGTACAACAGAGATGCCTATAATCCATGTTTATTGTGGCAATATTATAATGGCCAAGTTATGAATCAGCCTAGGTATCCAATAGCAGATGTTTATGCACACAATAGAAGTTTTATTCAACTGTAAAGAAGAATAGAATCATGTCATTACATGAAAAAAAGATAGAATCAGAAGTCATTATACTAATGAAATAAGTCACAATTGGAAGACAAATATTCACATTCTCTCATATATGGATCCTAGATTATGTATGTACACACATACATTAGCATATATAGCATGAAAGTATAAGGGTGATCATTTGGGAAGAAGAAGGGAACTAGTTGGTGTAGGGATGAAAAGAAGTAAAGGAGGATGTACAGGTGGGTCAGTGCAGTCAAAGGACATGATGTGTATGATAATGTTTTTATAATGCTCATTACTATGTATGATGAATACACACCACATAAAATGATGTTACTAAGAAAATGTGCTTGATTTTATTCTTTATTATACTTAATACTTTTAACAAAGATGATATCCAGTTTACCTAATTGTTTTAGATTTAAGTTGAAAGTATTTGAGTGCATATGTTTTGTTTCTAACTTGTAGTAGCAAGTTAAACTATTTGAAATCAGGTCACCAATATAAAAAATTAACCAGCAATACCTTTTAAATTTTGTATAAGCCAAACTGGGCAACTGTTCCTAAATTTGTTATATTTCTTTATATAATTTATCAGTATCCAAAAATAAGACTTAAATTTTACACTTTACATACTACAGAATATGTGTGTAAATATGTATTCAGAGTTTATAACTAAAATTTGTAAGTACTTGAATGTTTCTAATACAGCTTAAATAATTCTCAGACACCCATTGCTTTTCTATAAAATTATTTCACTTGAAAGTTTCCAGGGAGATCATGATTTTCTGTGCTATGCTTGAGTGCCACAGTAAAATGCTGTGTAGTTTGTCACTTCCTTAGATCCATCTTGAATGAAATGATTGTATATGAATTGGGATTAATAATCTTAATAAGGACATGCACTTTAGTCTGTTCAGGCAAAGTCTTTCACAAGGCCGCAAGCAGGCCTTGAGTTGTACACAACGCCTCAGCCTAGCTTCCAAGTGCTGGGGCTACAGCTGTGACGCATCATGCTCACACTCAAGCTTATTTACTTATTTGAAGATTTCTTGAGAAAGTTCAATGGTTCCAGATTAAAAACAGACCATAAATAATGTCATATAATTTTAATTTGTGAAGGTCCCTTGGAGATACAGAAAATACATAGAGTACAGGTATATATTTCTTTGTATTTTCTCTCTCTTTTACTTGGAAATAAATCTTATTCATTAAGCTACCTATCCCACAGAGGGCATGTCTTTCTGAATAGTTTTGGTTTCTGTAAAAAATCAATGCAGTATGTGTTCAGCAATTTAATTCCTAATACATGAATATTCCAAGAACATAGGAACAAACATATATAATTCTATCTTTACTAGCCATATCAATATATCTAATTCTAAATAACCTTACTTCATTATGATAAAAGTAAAAAAAAAAAAAAAAAAAAAAAAAAAAAAAAAAACCATTGGCACTTTAAATAAATAAAATAATGTTTATCTCATAAGGCTCATCCAGAAGCAGATTTAGAAGACTGCAGAGAGGCATACTGTCCTACAGGTACCTCACTTTGCTGCCCTTAAGGATTCCATCTTTCAGACCGTTGTCCGTTTACCACCACAACTAAATAACGCTCGTGCTACGGACTAAAATACAGTCTGTTCTCTGGGTAACATGGTATTGGATTCCTAATGCAAGACATATTTCATTTAACTTTATGTTTGTGAGTTGCTATATTATCTTTTCTTCATCTCTGTCTTTGGTGATTTCACCCAGTTAATGGAGTTTAACCATGGCATTTGTTTGTCAGAAACGTGTTTTCAGTTTGTCTGATGTATTTTCATGCGGGACCAGTACTGATCAGTTTTTCTCAGCTTGACACCCAGGAGGGAACATGGGAAGAAGGCATCCTGGTTGAGGACCTGCCTCCACACGGTACCTAAGGACGTGCTTCTGAGTGCTTTTTCTTGACTGCTAATTGATGTAGGAGGTGCGGCCTACTGTGAGCATGCTGCTCCTCGCTCCTGGTCCTCGGGTCAAGAAAGAAAGCTGGCTTGAGCAAGAAGGAAATTAGGAAGCAGCTTTCCCCCATGTTTTCTACTTCAAGTTCCTGCCTTGCTTTCTTCTTGGCTTCCCTCAGTGGTGGACTCTTACCTAGAAGTGTAAGCTGAAATAAACCCCTTTCTCCCCAAGTTGTTCTTTGCTCTTGTTTACCACAGCAACAGAGACTTACTAAGACAGTCACCAAAGAGAACCAAATGTAAGCCACAATGAGGGATGTGGAGAATGTCTTGTGTGGATGTAGCCCCTGCCAATAAAGATCTGATTGGCCAATTAGCTGGGCACAAGGACAGGAAATGGAAGGCAGGACTTCCTGGTAGGGAAAAAGGAACTCTGGGAAGGGAAAAGAGGAAATCTTTTTGCCAGGAGATGCAGAGGAGGACAGGCGGACATTTTTGTGGATCTGGGAGGAAAAGCTGGCTGGGTGAGGCCAGATGGACAGGTTAATTTAGGTGAGATAGGTGAGAGTCTGCCCAGTTAAGGCCTAGGTTTTGAAAAAAAAAAAGTTGTTGGTGGCTTTATTTATACGTTTTAAAGGCCACCCTGGGCCTTAGGTTCTCTTCTTCACCAGGAGATACAAGCCACAGGTCACAAACAGAGAGAGCGTTTCAGTTTAATTAGCAAGTTGACAATGGCAAATCTAATGGCACCAAGCTTTGGTGAGGACTTGGAGAGATGGATGGCGGGAGCTATGGATGTGTGTATAACCACCTGGGAAGACAGCATGATACCTAGGTGAGGATGTGCACAGCTCACCACAGTGGTCCTGCTAGAGTCCCTACAGTAGGGAGAATTAGTTAAAATGACATTTATGGGTGCAGAATATGGGCAGTGAATGGAAGAAAATAGGGCTGGTGAATGGCACTCTAGCTATAGAAAGTCCTGATCCAATTATAATAAAACATTACTACAATTTAATCTCAGAGGCTCAGAGTTGTTGTTGGTATGTGTGTTTGTGTGTGTGTGTGTGTGTACACATACATACATATACATAAGTATATATACACACACACATAGCTATAACCTTTTGTTTCAAAGTTTTTATAATCAATGCCAAAAGGGTTTAATATGTAGGGTTTATTTTCTCTGAATAGGGAAAAAAAAAGGGAATTTTATAATTTCTCCATCAAAATTCCTTTGAACATTATATTTTTTTTGGCCAAGCTTCCTTCTTCCTTGTCATGGGTATTAGAAACTACAAACCATATTTACTTCTGTGGTTTTGTTCTGAAAAAGAAAGTCTGGCTTATTTACATAAAGCACAGTATTAACCTAGATTCTGAGCTGGAGTGTCTAAGAGGAAGTTACTATTTGCTTAGGCGCAGCTGCAGCAAGAGGGCAAGCATGCATCCAGTGTTGATCCTTCTTCTGGCAAAATGTCATGGAGGTCACTGGATCATGGGTCCCTTCGTGGTGCTGCACTGTGGGCTTTGGAGCTGATTCCTAGCCCACACTTCACTGTGCAGAGTTCTGCAGAGCATAGGATGGAACATTCTGAGGAGATGCATGCTGTGGGCCCTGGCTCATAGAAATTTGTACTACTTAACACACTGTGGCCAGGTGGTGGTGGTGTAAGCCTTTAATCCCAGCACTTGGGAGGCAGAGGCAGGTGGATCTCTGTGAGTTTGAGGCTAGCATGGTCTACAAAGTCAGTCCAGGACAGCCAAGGCTACACAGAGAATCCCTGTCTCGAAAAACCAACCAACCAACCAAACAAAACAAAAACAAGGAAACACTGTGTTTATTTGTTTTCAAGTTTGCTCCCCAATATTGATTTTAAATAACAACTTCGATATTTATGAGCCAAGGAAATCAATTGTGGTTACTATTGATGGCAAGCAGGTGACATGATGAAACTCACAACTCTAAAATAACATGATATGCAAATGGAATAAACATCTTAATTAAAAATAAATGTCAGTGGACAATACATGGTCCATGTGTAAGCGTTTGTAAGAGGCATACACAAACCATTTGAATAATAATTACACAAACAGCTCAACATGAAAATATGGAAAACCCAACACATAGAAACCAGTGTAGCTACATTATTATTCTCTGGACAAAATATACTACTTTTAATCATGCATAAAATAATAAAGTCATCTCATAAGGAAAAACTTTATTTTATTAAGAAAATATAGCCCCAAATTGGTGAGTGTTCAGTAATATATATACATTTATATATACTTTTTTTTTTTTTGAGACAGCGTTTCTCTGTGCAGACTTGGCTGATCTGCACTTGCTTTATAGACTTGCTGGCACTGAACTCACAGAAATCTACCTGCCTCTGACTCCCTGAGTGCTGGGACTACAGGCATGTGTCATTGTTCCTGGCTTAGTAATATATCTTAATATACATATGCTGCTAAAGTTCAACAAATTCACGCAGTAAGTAAATTCACATAAAGTACGATTTTAATATACTCCTCTCAATAGTTCATAAATCCAGCTCCATCTCAGGAAAAATACAGAATAAAATTTAAATAAAACAACTAATAAAAGTAACAAAATGGACAAAATTGATAAGGTTTAGTGAAGTCTTTAAAGTTTGTTGTAGTGGAGATATTTGCTTTCATGTGTTGTGAAATATCCAAAAATAGTATGTGATTGACAAATTGACAAATTGTCTCTAAGCACAAGAGACACACCCAAAGCATACTATTTGGCCTATAAAAATAAGCCACAATTTAACTAAATAGTGCATGGTAAGTCAAAACAAACAACCCTCTGCCATTGAAGAATATTGTAAGATTAAAAGAAAAATCATAAATGATTCACTTGTTTCTCATAAATTTTTCCATAGTAACCATTGCCTATGTCTTAAATCATGATTTTTGTTATAACTATGTACATTATGTATTTATAGGCATTTGAACATCTTTTCTTTCTGCTTAATGGCTATAAACTATGTCATTTATCTTCAAAACAGGAAAAAGTAACAATGCTTTAAATTATTTTATTAAAAGACAACTCTATATTTAGTCACCTTTAACATTCCTCATTCAACCTCAGTTATGAAATGAAAATTCCCAGGGGGACTGGGATCATGTGGCCTCAGAGTCTGCAGATGATGAAGCACACTGGCACATATTTATGGATCTGAGAGAAAATGCATCAGCTGAGGATACCAGATGAATATATTCCAAATCGCCCATCTAGTTAGTTTTGTAAAATGTGCAGCATGCTATTATCAAAGTTACTCCGCTTTGCAACAGAACACCGGGACTTATTTCTTCTGTATGACCACAGCTCAGTATGAAGTGAGGACCAGCTTCTCCCCACACTCCCCAGCCCCTGTACCGCTATTTCCCCAACTTCTATGAGGTCATCTCTTTGTTGTTGTTGTTTTTAAACTTTTTTATTGATTCTTTGTGATTTTCACATCATGCACCCCAGTCCTGCTTATTTCTCTGATCCCTCACATCTGCTCTTGTTCCTTGTACCAGCCCCTCCCCCCCGCAATAACCCCACACAAACAAATGGACAACAACAAAAAACATAGAAAACATCTCATTGTGGAAGCTGTAGTGTGTCACAGTGTGTCCACACAGTATGTCCCTCTGTCCATACATCTTCACTTTCATATATTCATTGCAGTGAGTCATTGGTCTGGTTTGAGGTCTCTGGCTTCTGTGACGCCATTAATATTAAAACCCACTGGGACTCCCCACCCCTACACACCTGGTTATCCTGTTGTTGCCCTGTCCCAACCATTCATTAGGATGACATAGATTATGGAGTGGGCCAGCTCGGAGTGCTGGATCTGGTCCTGTGTGGGAGCTGAGCTGGTCAGCATGCCAACTCATCCTTATCTGCACCACCAGGGCAAGCTCTCCAGCACCACTCTGGCTAGGCCATTCAAAGCCACCATAGGCAGAAGGCTCATCTCTCCTGTTCTCATGCCCTCAGGGACAGCCCATGCACACCCAGGCCTCTAGATCCGGCTTCACTGTGCTATCCCCACTCTCCCAAGTGCTGCAGCCTGTGAGGGGCTGGGTCAGCTCTCCTGCTCTCAGACCCGTGGGGCTGGATAACTCATGCCTTCACCATCAGGGCCAGCTCCACTGTGTTGCCCAGGTGAGGTTCTCCCAAGTGCTGCAGCCAAATGAAGAACAGAGTCAGCTCTCCGGATCATTCAGTGAGGGGCACAGCCCTTGAACATCCAAATGGACCCCAGTAGCTGACTGGACCAGGGACATCTTAATGTTCTCTAGAGGTAATATGAGCCACAGACATTGACACTGACTCCTAGCCACTAGTAGCCATGAACTCAGACACGACTCTCGGAGGTCAACTTGGTCTGGGACATCACGATGGCCCCAGGTGTCAGGGCTGGCCACTTATAGGAGTCTTCTACTCTCTACCCTCAAGTTCCATCTCTCTTCATAATGCTCAAGCTGTTCAGCTTTTCTTTATTTCCCACATGACTGCCACATACTCAGTGGCTCCCCCTGCAGGCTGGCCACGTGGCTGGTATGTTCCTAGGTGACATCTCCCAACTGCACTGTGTGGCGTGGCAGCAAGCAAGTATCTATAGCCCACCTGTAATGTGTGCCACAGGGCAGGTCTGCGGGTGGCATGGTGCTTCACAGGTCTGTCTTCCTCCCCCTGCTGTGCTGCCTGGATTTGATTTGATTTTTTTATGAATCCTAGGCATAAAACAGCGCTGGTCAACATACCAGGCTTCATGCTAGGATGAACAAGGGACTGCCATATGCTCAGCTCCTGACTCATATAAGAAAAACGCCAACAACAAGGTGTCTCCTTGTCCATTGTCAGTGAGGGGTCAGCTTTTTAAGATTCCATATTAGTGAGATCATGACATATTTGTCTTTTTGTGTCTGGTTTATTTCTTCCAATACTGTAAACTTCAGTTCTATCCATATGCTGTCACAAATGGCAAGTTTTCATTTTGTATATGTGAATACTACTAGGTAGAGTTTAGTGCACGGTCTTCTATTCTGTCTAATTCGTGCTATAGGACATCTTTTTTACAACCTTTGTATAGAGTCAGGCATGATGACACACAGGTTCGTACTCTCAGGGAACCTGAGGTAAGAGGGCAAGTAAGCTCGAGGCCAGTCAGCCTATGAACAAGCACAATACCCCGCCTCAAAAGAAAGTCTTCCAGCCCCCTCCTCCCTCTGGGATTATGGGTCAACCCCCAAACTAAAGGCCAGAGAACGTTACACCGACAGGAGCAGACAGAGCCTCTTCCTCCTGGATTCGTCTCTTCGTCAAAATTCTCCTTCCAGTTTAACAGAATGTTTCACTGAGGTTGAAGTACAGAGTTGTCATACTATCCCGCTCATGCATTTTTGCAGCGTTGGTGTGTAAATGCTGTGAAACCAAAAGTTGTACCTTTAGCAAGTTTGGCTTGTATGAGAGCGCAGCATAAAATATGTTGCTTTTGAAGTCTTCACTTCTCTTTTCTTTGAAAAGTACAAATCCAGAGCTGTAGCATGAGACCCACCTGACGTAAAGACAGTGCACTTTCCAAGAGATGTGGTGTCTCAGGAGGAACCGTTTGCCTTGATTAGCAGAACAAAGCCAGTAAGCAATTAAATGTGAGCAAGTGTTTATCTGCCTCAGAGTTTCTAACAGGTGTTGGTGGGTGGGTTTTCCACTGCAAGCCCCAGTCTGTGATTCTCTACTGAGACCCTCAAACTGGTTGCATCATCACCTGTGGGTCCCTTTTACATTGCCTCTATCATGTACAGACTGCCTGCACTGTTTTCCTTAGTGTATTTGAAGCGTAAGGAGACAGCTTTTAATCAAAAGTCCCTTCTCTCACTAAATCATGGACCAGACTAGTACCTTAACCTCCATGTCTACAACTCTTTCGTTGTTGTTAAAACTCTAGAATTTTATTTCTAACAAGTACCTAACGTCCCTTGCTGCATCTGGAAGGAAAAAAATCTGCATTTCAAAAGACAAATTAACTTCACACTTGCATTATCCTGGGTGGAGTAAGACAAAGAGCAGACTGAATAAACAGGCGTGGCTTTGCCTCGGAGCTTACAGGAACTGAGTTCCCTAAGTAACAATGCCTTCCTTATGGTAATTCCCAGAATAGAAGCCTGGAACAGATGTCCAGGAGGAATCCTTTCATTTTCTCTCTGACTCCTTAGGACTTTCTGCTGTCTTTTCTGGCTATTGCTGGCATCTTGGGCGGTGTCTGTCACCTCTCTGTATATTACCCTGCCAGTGAGATAAGTTCTCATTAATGGAAGAACACAGAAGAGGAAACATTTTGCATAAGTCCCTGGAATAGCTTATACACCCTTCATTCATGTGTGTTCTTAGAGGTGAGACTAAACAGTATGTTTCTTCAAAATCAAGACAGGTTTTGTAGAGTGAATATTGTAAATCAACAATGAGAAGCTGAGAAAAATTACAAGGAATGATTTGGAACTTGCAGGACAAATACCTGCACATGTTTGTTTCCTTAATGAGATGAAATAATCTAAACTGAAAAAGAGAAATATCATATGACTTTATGGATATGTGGAGTCGCATATACTCAAGAACATTTATTTTCAATTTATACTATTCTGCTGCTTTAATACCCAGGGTCATTTAAAAGCAAAAGAGTATACTTTCACAATTTCAGATCCAGTCTGATCCCTATGGGATCCAGGAAAACCGGCTATTCTATCACCACATCCCCCCAAAAGGCTCGAAGACTTTTACAAGAATTTCCCACCCCCCAGATCTATTTGACTAGCAGTAGGGCCTGACTGAGTCTCTACTTTGCCTTCTACCTTTTCCAGAATGGATTGTTAGAACACAGGTGGGAGGAATGGGGTGGCTTTGGCAAATGAAATCTGACCACGGTTACATTAGCTGCCAACAATAACACCCGGAGTCACGTCTGGGCTGTTGTAAAAGTCCCTGAGGAGATTTCCAACACTCCGCATCAGGAAGTTCAGCTAAGGCCGGTGCCAACATCGAAAAGCAGGATATCAAAGTCCTAGTACAAAGACAGTACCACGAGAAAGCGTAACTAGTTCTCAACTAGAAAGACACAAGTGCCCCAGCTCCAAAGCATCTGGACCACGCCCAGGAGAAGCACAGGCAGCTGACCTGTGTGTCCTGGTAATGGAAAGATGGGAGCTTCCACCTCCCAGCTCTTGAATATTGTCTCTCACTCAACTCTATTGATTCATCACACCTACTTTAGCATGGCAGTTGTCCATGTTTAAGCAGCTATGTTGGTAAGACTACGGATATAGCTAGTTACCTAAGTGTTATAGGGGTTTTCATGGGGTAGGGATGGGGGGGTCTCACATCTTAGTCACCTGGGAGGAGGATGTTGTGGTTGATACTTTCTGCACACACTATCAACATCTGGACTCAGCCCAGGGGAAGGCCTTGTCATCCCTTTGAACTGACCTAGGGAAGGTCTAAGGCATTGGTGTCTTGGCACAGCTATGGTCACGAGAACAGTCCACATTCACCCAAGATGTACCTCACCCATTCCTCACACTCTCTTCTTCACAAAATAGTCTATCGTGTCAACGATTGATGAGTCAGAGAAGAGTCAACAAAGATCTAAAGGATCGAATGGATGGCAGGAAGCGGTTTGCTCTTGAGGATCTCTAGTATAATGTGACCAATCAGAGCTAACTACATGCTCCATTTCAGTTCTCTCTCTCCCCTCCCTCCCCCCCCCTCCCTCTCTCTACCACCCGCTAGCTCATTTATACACACACACACACACACACACACACACACGCTCTCTCTCTCACCCACACACACACACACGCACTCTCTCTCTCTCTCACACACACACACACACACACACACACATGCTCTCTCTCTCTCTCTCTCTCACCACACAACACAAACAGCACTCACCACACGATCTCTCTCTCACACATACACCACACACTCTCTCTCTCACACCCACACACATACAATACACACACACACTCTCTCTCTCCTCTCTCTATCACACACACAACACACACACAAATGGGAGGGGTGATGAAAGAGAAAGTACAAAGTAAATACATTGTCTTTTTAGTAAATATAGAAACAAGAAGTTTTGAGATATTACATATATTATGCATTTACTCTGATGCCTTTGCATATAATTCTATGTGATTTCCTTTATAAGACTTTCTGTTCCTAACTTTCTATGTGTATTTCAACATAGTTACCTTCAGGAGGGCTGGCTTAGTCAGCCGAGTCTGAGAAACCTCCTCTAAGGAAGTGGTGATAGAGTTGAGGTTGATGGTGAGTAAGAGGTAACTAGGTGAAAGATCACACACAAACAGATTTCTTGTCAGAAGGTGAAGCTTGGATACAGGTGTAAGTTAGGATTGTCTGGGACGACATACATGAGCTGAGGCTGGATAGGGAGGACAGCAATCGGTGTTCTATCACAGAAAGAAGATATGTCCTGGGGCTCTAACCCTAGACAAAGAACTACAGGCAACCAAGGAACACAGGGAGTAAGGGAAAATAGTTGTCTCTAGGGGAGAATCCTCAGCCCTAAATATACATGTAAGTGATATGATACAGACTGAATAGACTGTATTTACATTTTTAGAAACACACACACACACATACACTCTTTCTCTCCAAGAAAGAAATAGAGGCCATACATTTGAGAGAAAACAAGTAGGAGGCTATATGAGAAAGACTGGAAGAAGAAAAAGGAAGGAGAAAAATTATGTAGCTATATTTTAACTTTAAAAAGAGTGCAGGAACTAATGGTGTAAAATGTGTAGGTAAGGATGGATTAAATCAGAACCTGTAGGGAGCTAATGAATTAATCTCAGAAGGAAACTCTAATCTTGGGTTTGTTTACATGGCAGTGGGCATGGGGAAAACTTATTTTCTGCACTTTAAGACAAGTTCCCGTTACAAAGACTGACTTGAACACATTTCAGTTTCCAATGAATCAATTAGCTAGGCAAGTTGATTACATTGAGTCCTGTGACTTTTTCTAAAAATATTTCACCCAATGAGTTTGTGGTGGAACTCTGGTATATACACATATTTTAAAGCTCCAGGGGTTTCCTGTGTCCAGCTAGAGTAGAAAAATATTATGATACCATGTTTTTTTCTTCTTCTATACTTATTCCTCTAAGCAAGACCCACTTCAGTTCTTAGAACATAAAACTGTCCATATAAAGGTGACCCTCAAGTTTATACAATGCCAGGCCAGACTTCTTTGCTGAATTATGCAGTCCTCTTCAAACCATTTACTTCATATCCTTGATTGGGTATTCTAATGGGGATTCCTATATCGGACCAAAATCCCCAACATTTCCCATCCATTGTCTTCTTGGGTTTCCTTGTCTCAGTGACGGTAACTCCATGCTTCGGCCTAATTTCAGAGTCACTCAAACTGCATCAGATGTGTTATGCCTCATACCTAAGTCACCAGGAAATCCTGCCAGCTATCCCCTCTGAAGACACTCCATGTCCCCACAGCTTCTCACCTGCTCCACAGATGATGGGGACCAAGGAGCGATCATCTCACACTAGAACACTTGCAACAGGCTTCACCTGCATCTTGATCCCTCTTTGTCTTCTTTTATCATCTTTCCTGTATATAGCATCTGAAACTTTAATAAAAAGGGAAATTTCATCTTCCATTCAAAAATCTTACATACGGGAAAATACAAAAATTTCATTCTGCCCTATAAGGCATCTGTTGACAACTCTGACTACTGTTAACACTGCTCAGCCACGCTGGTTTTTAAATTACACAAAGCCAAATCCTGCACTGGCATCTTCTTGCCAGCTGCTCTTTTCATTGGAACAATTTTTTTAGAGCTCCATGATTTCTTCTTTGCACCTTTCAGGTCTTTATTCAAAGACTGTTGTATTGTAGTCCCTCTCATAGCTCTATGTACAAATATGTACACACACACACACACACACACACACACACAATCACACCACTTTTCAGCCCTTGTCAACTATAACCTTAACCCTCAAATAGTATTGCTATTTCTCGAAAGAAACCTTGCTACACTTATTGCTATATCTTCAGTTATCTTAATAACAGATTTGTAATTAGAAAATAACCACCCCATGAATGGAGAAGTTACTACAGTAAGAAGAAAGACATTGAGACATGCCTGATGAAGAGGACAGATGAGTAATGTGATGTAATTGTGAGGAATATACACTGGCATCCTTGGCACACTTCTCTTGCCATTGGGAAAGTTAGATCTCATCTCTTTTTAATGAGGGAAAGCTGCACATAGGCAAGGGGACGTTAAGAGAGGCAAGGTATTGGCTGCCTGTCTAGATCTGGTCTGGCTTTGAATTCCGAGTCCACCATCTGGTGTAACTGGTCAAATCAACCAATGTGTCCAAATCCTAAACCTTTATCCAAACATGGAATGAAATAAAATTGGGAGCATTAAACAAGGATAATTCATAAGATGTACTGGACTCAAAGTCCATGTCATTGACTTTTAGTGGTTGTTATGATCTAATGGGCTGGGATTGACTAGTGATGAGGAAGGGAAGATACAAGATGAGGATCAGGGGAGTCAAGACATTGAGATCACTCTGCTTTCTCATCTGCTACATGTGTGTGTGTGCAGTACATGAACAGCAACAAACACTGACTTCTAGTGTTAACATCGTTAGCCCTTTACATGTCATGAATGGAGGTAAGGCACCACCAGGTCACGTGCCAGATGAAAAGAGGAAGACGGTTGAGGAAAAACTAAAGGTCTGATTCAGCAAGGGATTTAGTGCGTCATGTTACACCACATCCTGTTTTCCTTTTAGGCCACTGCCCAGTGTCCCGTGTCTCAGCAACATGAGGGTCGTTCAGATCAACTTGACTTGAGATCAGCAATGGTTGTCAGAGGCAATGCACTCCTGATTTGTGCAATGAGGCCATCAAATGATGAAGAAAGCGTAATGACCCTGGCTGTGCAGACATAATAAATAACTTATAGCATGCCATGGATTTGCACACCCAGTCATGGTAACTGCAGCGAAGAAATCATACTTATTGCTGAAGTAGGCCTTTATTATAGCTGCTGTCACTTCTACTTTCTTTGTACAATGCAACATCTAGAACATTGTACATGTGTAGGAGGTTAGTAAACTTCAATATAGGCTTGCATGCAGTCACACCATTGGAGAGTAGGTTAGGAGGGTTGCATAAGAGTGCTAAAATAGATTTGGAGTCAGTTATCAATTTCAGTATTGACCAAAATGTTAAATACTAATATTTGTACTGCAGTATTGATTTGATTAAAGCCCAAGATTGTCAAAATCTCCCTCAGAAGCAGCAGTCTCGGGCATGGAAGCACACAGTTAGGAACAACGTTGTTTTTATTAGAGAGCTCTCATTCGGTGCTTTTTATATTTCGCAGTGCTAATGCAATGCTTAAAGAAACTCATGAGACTGTTCATCTGGAATGACAAGAAGCTGGACCTTACCCCTGTGATGGGAAACTGTCTTACTCACAAGAACCATCAATAAAACAGCCTCAGTAGCAGCGTGGGTTCTGGCTCCGCACTTGCCACTGACAGGATCAATTTCCCCAAGAGGTTTTCCTGTAATAAGAAGAGGACAAAGAAGGAAATGGGTGAAACTTCCTGGAGGATAGATAGAGAGGACAAGTACCAGGTGATGTTTAAGCACAAGGAAGAAGCAATGTTTCCCTGGAAACTGAGTCAGGAACAGTGTCACAGGGGCAAGATAAAGCAAGCATGGTACATGATGACACAGCAGACAATGCTCAGGCAACACTTAATCTTGATTCTGAAGTGTTAGACACGACTGTGTTGACTTGGTTTCACCTGCTGAAGACCGAGGCATTTGAATAGAAGTAAGGAATGGGGGAGCCTCTTTATAAGACATTTACAGTTGTCATCATGGTATCTGTTTTACTCTGCGTTTCTGTTGCTATGATAAAATATCATGGCTAAGAACAACTTAGAGGAGGAAAGATTTTACTTTGTTTTATGCTTCTAGATCACACGCCGTCTTTGAAGGAAGCTAAGTAGAACTCCTGAGCCAGGAACCACGGAGGAATGCTACTTATTGGCTTGCTCACTGGCAAATGCTCGGCTAGTTTTCTCATACAGTACAGGCCCGTCTGCCTAGGGATTGTGCCACTCTCAAGGAGTTGTGCTTTCCCACATCAGTCATCAATCAAGACAGTCTTTCACAGCCTGGATGGCATGCCAATCTGATCAAAACAACTGCCAGTTCAGGCTCCCAGTTCCCAGGTAACTCTAGGACAAGTTGACAGCAAAAGTCAACAAGCATACCATGTCATCTGTTAAATGCCTGCCTTACTTAGAGCCTGCTGAGATGCCACTATGTCTCTGGCATGGAGAAAAAAAAGGAGCCCAAGAATTCTCAGTCACTGCTATGCTCAGATAGAATTGATGGTGCATCTTTCCCATGGCTGCCAGCAGTGAACTGAACAGTTCCAAGAAGACACAATGTTCTATACTGACTCACCTTGTGTTGATAAAATTGATAGCATCACCTAGATATGATACAAGAGCTGTGAAACTACCTTTCTTTTTACATAGAGCATTCCAACGACTGGATGGTGGCAGTGAGTTTTGAAAGGCGTGTGAGAACTCTGAAAGGTGGTAGGGTTAAGCAAATATTTGAGAACTCATCTACAAATCGGTATCTATGGTCTCCAGTTAAAAAAAAAAACAAACAAACAAAAAACTAACTCAAAGCAAGAATGTTCCTCCAGTTTTGAAGGTGGTGCTGCATCTGAAAGAATGGTGACGGGGCAGGTCTTAATGACTACAAGAGTGTCCCTGATGTGTCAAAACTATGATCCTGGGGCTACACAATCCCAGGGAAATGGATCAATCATTTGAAAGAAGGAAAGTGACGAAAATCTGTGGGCAAGATCTGGCTTAAGAGGTGGTTCAATGGTCTCTAAGATTTATTCCTAATGCCTTGCTACTATAGAGTGGCGCATGGACATTTAGAACATGGAAAAGAAGAAAGAAACAAAAGGGTACATGAATGGAAAATCCTTACATGTTTAGCAAAAGGCTGGTATAATTGAATGTATTACTGTACTGATGCTGAGAAAGTGTACTTTGAAGATGAGAGAGAGGGAGGGAGGGAGGGAGGGAGAGACAGAGACAGAGACAGAGACAGAGTCTGATTCTGGTGGGTTAGCTTCACTTAGAAAGCATGGAAGCAGATGATCACCTCAGCTCGAAGCTTCTGTGATGAACTGAATGACGATAAGTGAGCATGTCATTCTTATCAATTTTGGTAACAATTGGACCTCAACAGAATCTAGAGAGGACAGTGGTACTGTGGGCTTAAACTATGGGACAAGGAAAGAACCATCACACAAATCCTGGAGCCTCAGCTCATTCTGGATTATAGGAACTAATGTAGCCATGACAGCACACTGAGGTCATGAGCTCATATTAAAAGCATTGGAGGTTGTGGGAAGCCAGAGTCCCTAAGAAATCCGCATAACCTTAACTCCTGTAGACCTTGAGATGAAGTAGTTTACTTAGGTCTCTGCTACCACAGTGAGACAACTGGTTACCCACTAGAGAGACCACAGTTTGAAAGCAAGAAAATGACCAAGAAGAATTGCCAGAGAAGTGGGTGTCACAGGGAAATAGGCGCACCCAGATTCAGTCTCTTCGTCACAAGTCAGGCTTGGAATTCACTAAAGATCATGTCAAAATGATATGCCTTTAATAGTGAACTGAGGACAAAAGGAAGGACACATTTAAAGCCTTTTTCTGGTTCTTGGCTATGTTTATTACAGCTTAACATTGCAGGAGAACAGACTCACTACTCATAGAGTTGATGGCCAGCGATGTCTGTGTAGTATTGTCTTTCTTTCATGCATAAATAAGTGCCTACAGAGACTTTTCAGGGCCCCATGTTGTTTCAACTCTTGGTGAAGAAGATGGCATGTGGTATGCTCCATGAAAGTAACTTGAACAATGGAGACTTGTAGTGACAGCAGATCTTTTAGCAGCAGCTGTAGAGTTTCTAGCAAAAGGACCCAGTACAGACCACAGTGCCATGTCTATAAAGAAGCATGTTGCTCTCTCTACCCTGTGTTGGCTTGGGCTTTGCTATTTATGCTCTGATTCACCTTTGAAATTCTGTAAGTATCCCAGCATCTTCTAAAACCTTTTCAGTTCTGCTTAAAAGTTACTGCTCTTCGTCACTAAAATGTCATTGACCTTGTCAAGATATTAGAGACACACAGAGTCTTTAAGGCTTTTTCTGGGGGCCATCTCTTAGAGAAGGGTACACTCACTGGATAGTGAACAGAAGAGCAAGGAATGAGAAACAGCATCTGATGTCCCATCAGTAACCAGAAACCAGTCTGAAGACACTTTGGGGGAAGAAAATTGGAAGAATGAAAACTTGAAAATGGCCTTCAAATCCAGAACATCTTACTTGAAAGATGTGTAGTCAACCATGTGACATCCTTGGGACATCTGTTCTCTTGTGTGTGCACAGCAAATTAGGCTCTTATTTTGCAGAGAAAATGGTTGTGAAATACCAATCCAGGTCCTGGAGAAGATGAAAAATTCTGAGTAAGACCAAAGGAAAAAAAAAGTGACTGATTGTGAAAAACTGTGTTGGAGTCCTCAGCCATCTTCCAGCTGTGGTCTTTTTTCTAGCTGCCTCAAGTCCATACAATGCTTCCTAAGGGAAACATATAGAGTGACAGACAGTATCTTTCCTCCAGGACAGCAAATGTTATTTCACAGACATTTCAAACTTTTATGTCTAATAATTCTTAATTTCACTAAACATAAGCACATCTCTCCTTGGTCCTTCATATCTCAATACTATCATTAATATACATTCAATTATGTACATCAATCAAATAGGAATGTTTTTTTTTTTAAATATTTCTTCATCTGTATACAACCTATCAGCATGTCCTAATGGTGAAGTTTACAAAGTATTGTGCTTTTGAATCATGGCTAAGTAACCATTGCTAATCAAGGCCATAAAGACTAAAACTTACATCTTCTTTGCGAAAGAATGAATTGAGTTTGTAAACCTATGTGGTTACTCTTCAAGAATCAATGTGATGCATTGGCTGAAGGGTGTGTCTAGGGGCTATGAGGCTTCCCTGGGGATGAGTTGCTGTGTGATTGTAAGCAAGATGGTAGGGCCCAAGTTTGTGCAGCACTGAGAATGATGGCACTGGCCACAAAGTCAAGTCCACACATTTAATAAAGCAAATAACTTTATTTAGACTCTTGACAAGGTTCAGCATGTGAACCTTTTTGTTTTTCAAGACAGGGTTTCTCTGTGTAGCCTTGGCTGTCCTGGACTCCCTTTGTAGACCAGGCTAGCCTCGAACTCACGGTGATCCACCTCCCGAGTGCTGAGATTAAAGTGTGAGCCACCACTGCCCGGCCATGAATCTTTTTATATAAGCAAATAGTGCTAGATCTAGATATATATGATCACGACACAAATTCAAGAAAAAATGTTCTTAAAATTGGACTCACATTAAATGAGATG
Organism: Acomys russatus; assembly: GCF_903995435.1. Classification (NCBI taxonomy): domain Eukaryota; kingdom Metazoa; phylum Chordata; class Mammalia; order Rodentia; family Muridae; genus Acomys; species Acomys russatus. The sequence goes on along the minus strand of NW_026131439.1, from coordinate 8,427 downwards.
TTAGGATTGGGAGATAATGATTTTAGAGCAGCATCTGTAGATATGTTCAAGGTCTTAAAGGAAACTATAATCACAACAAATGAATGTATGGAAACGTATCATTAAAATGGGAGAAAATAAAAATTCTAGAGAAGCATGTTAAAAATGACAGATTCGCTGAATAAGCACATTAAAAAAAAAAGCAGAAGATCTTGTCAGAATAAAAAGGGAATGTGAAAACAGAGTGCGAGTCCTGATCCTTAGCCACAGCTGGTAGGGAGACTGCACTGCCACCAAATGAGGATGTTTGAAAGATTCTGGGAAGCTGCACAGCTTAATGAAATTCCTATGGCCAAGGAACTACAGATACTTCTGGAAATATTTGAACGCATTGTTTAACTCCGTGGTTATCAATACACCAGGAATGTTGGAGCTGACTGGATGCCAATTGAATGGCTTCTTCAGTGTGAGGCCAAAGTACACCTTCATGACCAGAAGAAGGACCGTGACAGCCTTCCAACAGGCCCTCCGGACTGACACAAGATGCTAGCAATCAATGCTGCTGATTCTTGTGCCATGGACATTGGATTGTGTCACAATGAGGGCCTAGAGCATGTCAAGAAAGTTAAAGCTGGACAAGTCAACTTGGAAATTTTCAGAAAGCATCTTGGAAATGGAAAAAAATGCCTGTGGGGATGTCACAGACAATGGCATCATAACTTTGTGACATTGTAGAAACCGCTCGTACTTGCTCTTAAGTACTTACTCCTGGAGTAAGAGATAAAGAAATCTTGTTAATGTCTTTTAGGCAACACTGGCTTCTCTAGGTCTGAAATTAAGATCTATATACAATGTCTCATTTCAGTGTAAACGGACTTTTAAAATTATTGATCCTAAATAGCAACAAGTGTTATGTAATCGATAAAACTGTGTAGATTTCATGTGATGTTGTAGAAACGGAGCATGATAAATGTTCAAAAGTCACTTACTAAGGTTTCTTAGCTGGACCTGACAAGTTGTTTACCACTTAAAGAAAACTCTAGAGAATTCCAAGATGGTGGCACACAGTATGTACTGTGTCTAGGGAGCAGAGGATCAGAGGCTGTGAGATGGACTGGAGGGAATAACCCAGGAGCACCAATCACACACACACACACACACACACACACACACACACACACACACACACACACGCCCATCATGGCCAGATGTACCAAGAGTTCAAGAGTCACAAGCCAAGCACCCTACACTCTTCCAAACACTGGAGTGAGTGCAGGTCCCCTGAGGAATGGAGGATTGGTGCAGCAAAACCCATGGATGAACAGGTGAACTGCTAAATCCAAAACCCTGACCTGGGCCTTCTCAGTCCAAACAACTGGGCAGGATCAGAACCAGCCCCTAACCCCACTGTGGCCAGATGTTCCCCAGGTTCAGGAACCACAGACTTTGAGAACCCTGCACTCTTTCAATACCAGAGCCAGTTCAGGTGCCCTGAGGACCAGAGCATCAGTGCAATGAAACCTGGGACTCTCAAGAACAGCATCTGGATCCCAGATACAGTGTTCCGGTCTCCAAGCCACAGTTCTACTCTTCTGCTGATCCCTCTGAGGAGACCAAGCAGTCAGAGGAATCCTGCTGTATCCTGGTTCCTAGGATACAGACTAAGTTACAGGAGGATAGTGTTCACTAAGACAGTAAACCAAGCAGCTGCCTTCTGAAGAGATCCTCCACCCACCCTCTCCTTCGACTGACATCTTAGAAAACCTCAGCAGCTTAGACTCCTCAGCAGATGGCTAAAGGAAGGAATAAGTAAACAACAACAAAACCCAAGACAGCATGGCTCCGCCAGGAATCCCAAACAACAACAGACACTCTAATGCAGATGAATCTCAGGGAAATGACCTTAAGGCTATGATTATGCAGTTATTTGAGAAATATAAAGAGGAAATGAATAGATCCTTTCAAGGATTACAATAAAATACAAATAAGTGAATAGAGGCCATCGAGGACAAATAGGAAACCACAGTCAGAAAATGAATGATTAAAACTGTTCAATACATGAAAGTAGAATTAAAATCAACTAAGAAAACACAAACGGAGAAAACCTGCTAATGTAAAATTTAGAAAAGAGACCAGGAATGATAGAGGTAAGTATCACCAACAGAATTGAAGATATGGAGGAGAGAATCTCAGACATGGAAGGTACAATTGAAGAAATGATACATTTCTCAAAGAAAATATTAAAACAGAAAAATTCATGACACAAAACATCCAAGAAATCAAGGGCAGCATGAAATGGTGTAATCTCAGAATAATAGGGATAGATGAAAAAGAAGATGCCAGGTTCCAAGGATCAGAAAATATTTTCAAGAAAATCATAAAGAAAAATTCCCTAACCTAAAGAAACAGATGCCCTTGAATATACAAGAGGCCTACAGAACACCAAATAGACTAAACCAGAAAAGAAATTTCTCCTACCGCACAATAACCAAAATACTAAACCTATAGAACAAAGAAAGGATATTAAAAGCAGCAATGGAAAAAAGCCAAGTAGTAAAAAGGCAGACCCATCAGAATCACACCTGACTTCTCAACAGAGACCATGAAAGCCAGAAGGGCCTGGTCTGATGTCATGCAGACACTAAGAGACCACAGATGCCAGCCCAGACTTCTATATCCAGCAAAACTTTCAATCACCATAGATGGAGAAAACAAGATATTCTATGACAAGACCAAATTCAAACAATATCCATGCACCAACCCAGCCCTACAGAAGATGCTAGAAGGAAAAATCCAACCCAATGAGGTCAACTACACCCAAGAAAATATAGGATATAGATAATCTCACAACAGCAAAACCAAAAGAAAACAGACACAGCTATACGCTATCACCACCAACTCCACAATAAAAGGAACTAGTAATCATTGGTAACTAATATCTCTCAACATCAATGACCTCAACTTCCCAAGAAAAAGACACAGATTAACAGAATGACTGTGAAAACAAGATCCAACATTCTGCTGCATTCAAGAAACACACCTCAGCAACAAAGATAGACATTACCTGAGAGTAAAGGGCTGGAAAAAAAGTTTTCCAAGCAAATGGACACAAGAAACAAGCTGAAGTAGCCAATCTAATAAAGCAGACTTTCAACCAAAACTAATCAAAAGATATGGGGAAGGACACTTCATTCTCATCAAAGGAAAAATCTACCAATTGTGAATATCTATGACCCAAGTCCAGGGACACCTGCATTCATAAAAAGAAACACTTTTAAAGCTTAAATCACACATAGATCCCAACATATTACTAGTGGGAAACTTCAATACCCCACTCTCACCAATGGATAGTTCATCAAGGAAGAAACTAAATAGAAGAATAATGAAGCCAACAGAGGTCATGAATCAAATGGATCTAATAGACATTCACTGAAATTTTCACCTGCAAACAAAATAATATACCTTCTTCTCAGCACCTCATGGGAACCGTCTCCAAAATTGACAGATACAAGCAAACTGAAATAATTTCTTGCATTTTATCAGACCACCCTGCATTAAAGCTGAACTTCAACAACAATGGAAATAACAAAAATCTTACAAACACATGGAAACTGAACAATATTCTATTCAATGACAACTGGGTGAGGGATAAAATAAAGAAAAAAATCAAAGACTTCCTATAATTCAATGAAAATAAAGGCACTACATATCCAAACCTCTGGGACACGATGAAAGCAGAGCTAAGAGGAAAACTCATAGTATTAAGTGCCTTCATAAAGAAATTGGAGGCATCTCAAACAAGCAACTTAATGGGACACCTGAAAGGCCCAGAAAAAAAAAAAAAAACCACACATACCCAAGAGAAGTAGAAGGCTGGAAATAATCAAAGTCATGGCTGAAACCAATAAATTAGAAACAAAGAAAATAATTCAAAGAACCAATGAAACTGAGAGCTTGTTCTTTGAGAAAATCAACAAAGTAGATAAGCCCCTAGCCAAACTAACTAAAAGGCAAAGAGAGAGTATCCAAATCTACAAAATTAGTAAAGAAAAGGGATACATAACAATAGATCCCAAGGAAATTTAAAAAATTATTAGATCTTACTTCAAAAGCCTCTGCTACAAAATTTAAAAATCTAAGTGATGTGGACTTTTTAAAAAAAAAAAAAAATCCCATTTACCAAAGCTGAATCAAGATCAGATAAAAGAAAAATTGAATAGTCTTATATCATGTAAGGAAGTAGAAACAGTCATCGAAAGTCTTCCAACCAAAAAAAAAAAAGCCCAGGGCCAGATGGATACAAGACCTTCAAGAAGAACTAATACCAATACTCCTCAAACTATTCTTCAAATAGAAACAGAAGGATTACTACCAAACTCATTTTAAGAAGCCACAGTCACTTTAATACTTAAGCCACACAAAGACCCAACAAAGAAAGAGAATTTCAAACCAATTTCCCTTATGAACACTGATGAAAAAATACTCAATAAAATACTCACAAATCAAATCCAAGAACACACTGAAAATCTCATCCACTGTGACCAAGAAGGCTTCGTTCCAACCTTGGTTTAATATACAGAAATACATCAATGTAACATGCCATAGAAACAAACTGGGGGAAAAAAAACCCAAAACCACATGATCATCTCATTAGATGCTGAAAAATTATTTGACACAATGCATCATCCTTTCATGTTAAAAGTCTTAGAGAGATCAGGGATACAAGGCATATACCTAAACATAGCAAAGGCAATATACAGCAAGTATACAGCAAACATCAAAATAAATGAGAGAAACTTAAATCAATTCCACTGAAACCAGGAACAAGACAAGGCTGTCCACTCTCTCTATATTGCTTCCGTATAGTACTGAAATTCTAGCTAGAGCAATAAGACAACTAAGTGAGATCAAGGGGATACAAATTAAAAGGGAAGAAGCCAAAGTTTCACTGTTTGCAGATGATATGATAGTATACATCAGTGACACAATAATTCTGCCAAGGAACTCCTACAGGTGATAAATACTTTCAGCAATGTGGCTAGATACAAAATCAACTAAAAAAAAATCAGTATCCCTCCTATATACGATGACAAACGGGCTGAGAAAGAAATTAGGGAACTATATACCCTTCACAATAGCAAAAAACAAACAAACAAACAAAAAACCATAAAAGTATCTTGGTGTAACTGTAACCACACAAGTGAAAGACTTATATGAAAAAAAACTTCAAGTCTCAGAAGATGGAAAGATCTCCCATGCTTGTGGATTGGGAGAACCAACATATTAAAAATGACCATCTTACCAAAAGCAACCTACAGATTCAACACAATCCCAATCAAAATATCTACACAATTTTTAAAGATCTTGAAAGATCAATTTTCAACTTCACATGGAAAACCAAAAAATCTCAGAATAGCTAAAACAATCCTGTACAGTAAAAGATCATCTGGAAAAATATCCATTCCTGATCTCAAGTTGTACTATAGATCAACAGTAATTAAAAAAAAAAAAAAAAGGTATAGCCCTACTATATAAATAGGCTGGTTGATCAAGGGAATCAAATTGAAGACCCAGAAATAAATCCATACACCCATGGACACTTGATTTTTGACAAAGAAGCCAAAACCATACCATGGAAAAAATATAGCATCTTCAATAAATGGTGTGGGTCTAACAGGATGTCTACATGTAAAAGATGCAAAATGGATCCATATTTATCACCCTACACAGAACTAAAGTCCAAGTGGATTAAAGACTGGCCCAACTTGAGACCCACCGGATGGGAGAGAGGCAACCCCTGACACTATTAATGATACTCTGCTATGTTTGCAGACAGGAACCTAGCATAACTGTCTTCTGAGAGGCTTCATCTAGAAGCTTATGGAAACAAATGCAGAGACCCACAGCTAACAATAGGCAGAGCTCCTCTGGAGTCTTGCAGAAGAGAGGGGATGGAGGGAAATTAAGGGAGACAGAGGGATCAAAGACACCACAAAAAGACCTATAAAGTAGATTAACCTGGGTACATGGGGGCTCACAGAGACTGAACCACTAACCAAAGAGCATGCATGGGCTGGACCTAGATCCCCTACACATATGTAGCAGATGTGCAGCTTGTTCTTCATGTGCATCCCCTAACAGTTGTGGGGGGGTCATGTGGGGGGTCGCTGGTCTGTCTCTGACTCTGCTGCGTGCCTTTGAATTCCTCTCACATAGCTGGGCTGCCTTGTCTCGCTCAGTGGGCGAGGATGTGCCTAGTCCTGTTGTGATTTGATGCACTAGGGTGGTTTGGTACCCACACCCCCCTTCTCTGCCGATAAAGGGATGGGAGAATAGAAGAAGAGTTGTGAAAGTGAGACTGGGAAGTGAGTAGGGAGGGGTGACTGTGATCAGGCTGTAAAGTGAATAAAAAAAAAAAAAAAAAAGAAGGAAATGTGTTGAAAATCATAAGTAAACACAATATACTAACTAAATAAGCCACTGAATCACCATGAGTTGGCAGCTACTTAAGCTTTTACAGGATCCACAGCAAGTTAGGCTGTTTTCAAAACTACTTACAGGTATGCTCTAAGAGTTCTAATTCTATACATTTGTCATTAAAACGAAAACGCTGTATGAGAAAATCTACTTCTAAGCTCAGTGGCTTAAAACAATATTGATTCACGAGTACAGCTACATTGCACTATGGTCTGGTGTAGAAGAATTTTAATCCAGCCACATGGCTGCTCTAGCAAGGGATCACATCCAAACGCCTTCTAGGTCTATGTGACCTGGCTGGAATACTGACACTCCCTAAGCTCATACCTTTAATCACAAACAATAAAGGTAAGGTTAATTTATAGAAGGAAGCAGCTATGTTTGAAGGTGATGTCTAACTGAAGGGCAGACAAAACGGCAAATAAGAGAATGAGCCAGAGAATGAGAAGGAGCCAGAAGATTAAAAACATATTGCCAGAATAGTTTGAGACCAGGCAGAGCAATTTGGTGAGAAACCAGGGAAAGCTAGCTTGAATCAGTCAACTTGGAGAGGAGTTGAGGTGAGAACAGCTGGATTGAACCAGCTGAGGAGAGTTCAGAAAGAGTTTGAAAGCCTTGGGAATGGCCCTCATCTTGTCCCCTCATTTGAGGAAACAAAAGGAAACGTACAGTTTGGGCCTATTGGAGAACAGACTCAACTGAAGGGCCTTCTGCTCTGTGTGGTGTGTGTTACAGTCATGTGAAGCTTTTAGATAACAGTGCCCTGGTGCCTTTCTATGTGGACTCTGTGCATGATCTGAACCTCTCATAGAACAGTAGGTGGATGTCAAAAGGACATTTTCCAAGACACATGTGATTTGCAGGTGTGAACTGAAGATCCTCTCTCAGAGTGTACAGTTAGCCTTTCTGTGAAGTTATATGCTCCACAGAGACTATCCAACTTTTTTTTTAACTCTAAAAAGAAAATTACTCAAATCCATATGTATAGATGGATCAATAAATAAATGTTGACACATTTGTATAATTGAACACTTCACTGAATTATTCAGTGAATAGTCCATAGGGGAAAAAATGCAACAAGTATTCACAATGACATGGATAAATCTCAAGGGCATTAAGTTGAACAAAAGGAGCCTTGCACAAAAGACTCCATGAAAGCTAGAAATGGACAAAACTAAAACAAAAAGAGTGGTTTATTCTTCAGAAAAGAGATTTGCTTTACTGGAGAATAAAAATATTCCGTCTTGAGTAATTATTGACAGTTTTTAAACTCATCACATGGTACCTTCAAGGTGTGTGCATTTCATCATGTAAATTTTACTTTAACTTAAATGTGCTAAACAATTATTTTAAAAGTATTATAGCTATCCAATATGTTCATCTCAATAGTTTTATAGACATCAGTGCTAGCATTAATATTTTCATTTATTAAGGTGCTCAAGATTGTACAGAAAGTCACAAGAAAGACTAGAATGTGGCAATACAAGTGGGAATTCATGGATGAAGAAGAATTTTTTTCTACATAGAACCTCAACTTGAGAACTTATTTATTTTCAAATCACCACAGAAACCTGACTTTGATATAAAAATTTCTTTTACTGGCCTCTTTTTTTTTTTTTTTTACATCATTACCAAGAACTATGTTTTGTAGTCAAACTGTTACACACTCCAGCCTTTTTGGGTTCATTCTAATACACCAACCACTACTCTATTCCTCTTTTTTATGACATAATACCTTGTCATAACATTTATTGCTCTACTCTCAAATTTAAATTAGGCAACAAATAAAAACTTCCCTCAAAGTACATTCTGTTCCAAAGCAAATGACTTAAAAGTCTGGTTTACTAACAGTGAACTTTCTGAAACCTAAATGACTCAAGGTCCAACACTGAAAGACAGTTAGTCAATTTATTCCTCAGGGAGAACCATGCCCTAACATTCCAGAGGCTAACAAGGTACTCATAATTTGAC
>NW_026131438.1:0-47710 GCF_903995435.1 Acomys russatus | reverse complement strand
TACGTCTGGAACTGTCTAGGTCTCTATGTAAGTCCTCTGTTCCAGACCATTGATAGACAAGTCGGCTTGTCATAATGCCATGCTGTTTCTATTTATCCACCTCTGTAGTTTAACTTCAAATCAAACATGACCATGCCTCCTGCATTATTCCTTTGGCTCAGGTCTGCATTAGCTACCCAGGGTCTTTTGTGTTTCCCTGTCAATTTTAAGATTCTTTTTTTTTTTAATTTATTCTTGTTACATCTCAATGGTTATCCCCTCGCTTGTATCCTCCCATTCTTCCCTCCCTCCCATTTTTCCCTTACTCCCCTCCCCTATGACTGTTCCTGAGGGGGATTTCCTCCCTGTATATTCTCATAGGGTATCAAGTCTCTTCTTGGTAACCTGCTGTCCTTCCTCTGAGTGCCACCAGGTCTCCCCCTCCAGGGGACATGGTCAGTCTTTTTTATCTATTTCTGCTAAGAATGGCATTGAGACTTTGGTGCAGAGTGCACTGAAGCTGGCAATTGCTTTAAGTAAATGGCCACGTTCACATTGTTATTTTTTAGACCATGAATATAGAAAGTCTTATTGTAGCATTTTCCTCAATTTTCTTCTGTAGTGTTCTAAAGTGTTCAATGTAAAGGTCTTTCACTTCCTTGGTTCATTTTGTTTGAAGTCTGGGCTGGTTTTGTTTAGCTTAGGATTTTGGGGGGATGGGAGGAGGAGGTGAATATTGAAAATGAGATTGTTTCTCTGATTGATCTCTTAGAATGTTTGCCACTGGTATATAGAAAGGCTAATGTTTTTTGTATCTTAATTGTGTATCCTGTCACTTTACTGAAAGTATGTTTAGCTCTAAGAGTTTCTGGTGTGATCCTTAGGGTTTATTATGTATAGAACTATATCATCTGTAAATAAAGATAGATTGACTTATTTTTTACTTGTATTGTTTTATTTTCTTATCATGTCTTATTGCTTTAGCTATGACTTCAATCACTATATTGAACAGAAATAAGGAAAGAGGATACTTTTGATATTGTTTGTAATCTAAAGGAAATCCTTTGAGTTTCTCTCCATTTAGCATAATATTTGCTGTAGCTTTGTCATTAAATAGCCCCTATTGAGATATGCTCCATATGCTCATAAGTCTCTTTGGTGTTATTAACATGAAGGTCTGTTAGACTATGTGAAACATGTTCTCCACTTATTGAGATGATGTTGTATTTTGTCCTTGAGTTCATTTATGTAATACATTATATTAATTTATTCACATAGTTTGAAATATCCTTTCATCTCTATAATGAAGCCAACTTGATCACAGTTTATGATCTTTTAAAAAACATTTTTATAAAATACAATATATGATGTGTTTTTTAAATTATCCAGTCTCCCTCAGAGAGTAAAATTACTGTTTTTACCACCAGTCTGTAATCTTAGGTAGAGTAAGAGTCATTCACAAAACAGTCACCCATTAAATGTTGATTATTTGGGGGGAGTAGGGACGCTGCAAGTACCATGTATGGGTATGGATTACTATATGTGCCTATGGATGAAAAGAAAAGAAAAAGAAGAAATACAGCCTGGCTGGTGATTGATTTGTATTGGGATGATGAAAAACAGAGGAAGGAAATGTAATAGAGTAAACTGCAAGGACAAAATAAACGTTTTGTTTAATAGTATGCTGAAAAAAGAGGTGGGCATGTGTTTTCTTATAGAACAGTTTCATCTTTCAGGAGGCTGAAGTAATCCTGGCCAGAGTACTTTGGAAGAGAAAAAGGCAAAGGAAAGAAGAATAAGAATAAAAGAAGAATGAGAATAAAAAGCAGCAGTAAAAATTAGAAGAGAAAGATGGGTCCTAAAAATGATATTGGGTGTTCAACAAAGATAAGACAGAAGTAGAAGAAAAGGGAGCTGGGTGGAGACATAGGATATGAAGACTGATCCATCTGATTCTTGGTTCTGCTTGTACTCTTGGGGTACTTCCCTACCACTGGGAAACCCTCTGTGATAGGCACAACTATTCACCCCTCTAGGCTTTCATTTGAACGATCAGATAACCAGTGCAGTCCTGGGCAATACTTTTGAGGTGTCATTTCAAATCTGGACACACCTTTTACATTCCTTAAGGGATCAGGTTGTGAATGTGGGCCCCACCTCTGTGCCTGAGTGGCTCTTATTAACATGTTGAGTATGTTTCTTCTGTGACATAAAGATTCTTTAGACTGGGTTGGATAAATGCCATTCTTTTTTCTCCCAAACATATCACTTTTATTATCTCCCATCCTTCCTTTTTTCCTTCCTTCCTTTTTCCTTACTTCAGTTCATTTAATATTTATTGAACTGTATACAAGGAATTGTGGAGTGGTTCATGTTAAGACATAGCTCCCATCAGAAAGATCCGTTTTCCCTTTAGCTATTTCCTCTCTTCTTATAGAGAGTACAACCCTTCTATTAGTCCTTGTTGTTGATTTGGCTCATCTTACTTTTGTCTATTTAACATGAACACAGCCGTGCTAATATTAGCTGATATTTTCATGTGGGTATGACTATTTTATGCCCATCTATCAATTAATCTATTCTTCCATCTATCTATCCATTTATCCATTCTTTCATTTGTCCATCCATTCATCCCATTGTGTGATTTATTTGAGATCAGCACACATGTTTAATTTCATCACTACTTCTTATAATTAGTTGTCTTTTTATCCACAGGGTAAATAATACTTTTGAGTTATATATGATGAATAGCTGCCAAACACTAGTTGTTATCCTTGTCCCTCCAGGATGATCATTTTGTTAAGCTACTTCCTCTGTCATTTCTTAAGACCATAAAATGATATTTTAAAATAGTACCATATAATCAAATCTTCACAAAACACTGGAAAAGAATTAGTAAACCTCTTGAAACTTGAGTCTTCTTGTTCCTAATGGTTGCCCTCTTAATTAACAGCTTTGAGTTCCCACCTGCTGTCAAAATAATTGTTCCATTTTCTCATTTAATTTTTATACAACCTCAAAACCTCCCAGGTTTTTCCTCCTTGGAGCTTTGTGTTGCTTTCCACCTCACTTTTCTTGTGATGTGCCTCAGTACACTATTTGGCTGAAGGAGGACTGGAAAGAAAAGCTGTTTCTTTGTGAAAACAGAAGTCTTCTTGACAGGGAGGGGATAGAAAATAGAAGAAGCAGGCTGTTAAGATGTGAGCTGTGCTTGAACACATCCTAAAACGATTAAATTGTCTGTTCCGGATATAAATTATAAGCTGAGTAATTTAACGCTGACTCCCACTGACTATTAAAGTGGAAACTGTTGAGTTAGGCCAGATCATAGTTCTCTGTGAACTGCCTCTTCATGAAGCAGATTGCTAAATGTTCAACCCGAGTGACAGTCAACAAAAGTCAGATTTAAAAATTGCCTGGAGGATATGTGAGTCACAATAATTACGGACTCTAGTTGTGCCTCCAGATAAAGTCTACTAGTAAATTATGGGCACATTAAATGTAGCTACTTATGTGTTCATAAATATTGAAGCAAATCAAAACTTAAAATATGTCCTCTTTGGCCTGACTATTGCAGCTCAGGCTGCCTGATACATATCACTCAGCTTCAGTAAGAAGATATATCTATTTTTAGATGCAACAGCAACAACTACAAACTCTACATTTACTTAATAATAAGACATCAGAGTTTCGACACATTTGTAGGAAGACCAAATGTCATAAAATGCTAATTTTTCCAAAATAGCAAATAAACTATACCTCTAAAAGAAACTACTATACGATGACAGAAAAAGGTGGAAGGAGACTCCAGATGTTTCCATAAATGCAAAAAAAAAAAAAAAAAAAATTTAAGAATCCTGAAAAGCCTTCTCCTGCCCCTCCCTCGGCTGACTGAATGTGTCATTGCTGCTTGCCTTCCTGCTTTAAGTTTTTGTGTTGAAAACCATGATGAGGGAACGCTGTGTGCAAGGTTGCTCTTCACTACATCTGGACTTCTGCAAAGCAGGTGCAGTGAAGGACTCTCCAGGGTGGAGATTGGACAACCTGCATTACACTTCAACTGTTGCCTCAAATTCTACCTGTGAGACCTTGGGAAATGCGTTTAGCACATGTGTGTCCTCATTCACACACATACAATGAGACAGTGAGCCAGATGGCACATACAGTGCATCAGCTAAGTGCTCTAAAGACGGCCTCGGAGGCACCGAAATGCACTGGTGTCACTTTAAGGAAAGGAAGCACAGCACTTCTCCTTGGAATACTTTGACAGAGAGTCTCCTCAAGTTTGAATTCTCCATTTCTCTCCCTAACTTTTCCACTTGTCCCTTGTTTGTGTCGCTGGCTTTTCTGTATTATGTTGTGTGTATCGTATCTTCCTGTTTTGCCTGTGTGCTCCAAGCAAAAGACATTGCTCTGTATTTATTGAGAAACACAGAAAGGAGTGAGAGGTTCTTTACAGAAATCCTTAACTAAGTTCTAGAAGGAAAGTTATTCATACCAGCTGACCCAACTGACTCAGATAACAAACAGCCTCACAAACATACTGTTGTCAGGCCATACCTCATACACATATACATATATGCTTCTTCCAACTTTTGTGGGGAATATCAGCTATACAATATTGCTTCTGACCTTTTCGATTATATGGTATATGATTACCATAACACGCATACACACATATATTGCCCTAAGTCAAGGTATGGAAGAGTACATGAGAAATTCAAACCAAGTGCAGTCAGTTGTAGCATTGTTATCTTGAAGGCAGCTGAAACTAACAGGATAAGTACACAGCAGGCAGGATACCAGGCCAAGTCTTAAAGTGACCTCAAGGAGTACTGTGAATTTGGCTGTGAGGTCCAGCAAAAAATTCAGTCTCTTTCAGTGTATGAGATAATTTCATTGTATTACCACAGCACAGCTTGGAAAAGTACAACTTTGCAGTGGTGGTGCATAGCTCAAACATGTTGGCTTACACCTCTAAAAGCAGAGGAGTCGGACATGAAAAGATGGCTCAGTCGTTAAGAGGAAGACTTGGGTTTGATTCTCAGCAACCACAAAGCAGCTCACCATCAGATCCAGGATATCTGATGCCCTTTTCTGACCTCCAAGGGCCCTCCCCCCAGCCACCCACCCACACACAGGACTAAGTAAATAAAAACAGACAACCTGGATAACCATTCTCATTTTCAATGTTTAACCTTCTGCTATGGCTCCCCAGAGAAAACTAGAAATGGTCACCATGTATTCCAGCAAACTGAACCAGGTCTCCATTTGTTTGGGTTTTTGTTTTGGTTTGTTTGTTTGTTTTACAGCGTTGTCAATACAGAAGAGGACATTTTCTAATCAGAGTTGCAGTCTCCAATCACTTTCTCTAGTTATCCTGACTGGTGACAAGCCATGGTCCTTTGACAAAGTTCTTATGTGCTGTATCATGTCTTCCAAAACCCGCTCTTTTTTAGCTCCTCAAATAGAAGTGTTCCTGCCTGCCTGGGGAAGCTCAGTATGCTGCTGCTGCTGCTCAGTTCATAGTCTTCGTTTTTGTTCCACCACCCTGGGTGCCCAGTCCCTAACTCTTTCATCACTCGGATTATGATATACTTTCTCTCCTCTTCATCCCTCTATCAAATGTGACATTGACAACTACAAAGTTCATGTTTCATAATCAAGTTACCAAAGAAGTCACAACTTTTTGTCACGTGTTTGTGTGTGTGTGTGTGTATATATACACACACACATGTCTTGAGGACATGTTATGTAGAAGCCAGAGGTTGACACCAGGGCATCCTCAATCATGCTTCCATTATTTTTTGATGCAGAGTCTTTTACTGACTCTGAAAATTGTCAATTCAGCTAAATTGTCTGGCTAGCAAGCCCCAAGGATCTTCCTGTTTCTACGTCCACAGTACCACAATTATAGGTCCATGACATATTCAGCTTTTTTTTTTTTTTTATGTGAGTGTTCAGGTCCAAAAGCTTGCATGATAGACACTGTACCAACTGAGCCTCTCTTGATATTTTAAGAAAGTCTATGATTCCTTGTTGAGCTCCATTCATGCCTACCCTGGAAAATATGCACCCCATAGGACACTGCTGGAAAACATTTAGAACTATCCAATAGAAAGACAATCTGTATAGTCTAAGATCTTCATCATTAGCCACATGTGACTGTTAAATGCATAAAGTGTATCTGAGCACTTGAACTCAAATTTGATTTAATTATCACTCTACAGTGTAGGGACTATTAAAAATGACCCACAAGAACATAAAATAGAGAGACTTGGAAAGCCCCATTCTTGGAGTTTCTGATCAATTGATACGGGCTTGCATCTGAGTGTGAATGTTTTTGAAGAGTTCACCAACAGACTATAATAAGGATCCAGGGTTTATCCATTGCTCTGGTCCATACCTCCCCACTCCTCTTATTCCTAGTACTTGGCTGAAATCCTGGAGACCCCATGAAGCAGTCTATATCATGAAAGTTAGCATTCCTTTCTGTGCTTACCTTCAGGTTTCTGTCCTGCATGATGAAAGTTTTTTGCTTCATCCACTGGATTAATGCTGAGTAGGGCAGGCGCTGGGTACAGTTTATGATTGTACCATTTTCACTCATTACATTTATCTATGTGAGATGATTCATACTTTATTTTTTAAACCTTAAATGAGGCTGTACCTGTGTGTGTGTTTGTATGCTGTGTCAAAAGTATCAACTTCAATTAAAGTTGTATATTAATAAAAAGACTCTGGGCTAGACTGTAAGTTCAGAGAGGGCAAGGTGTGCAAGTAGTTACCACACTATCCATAGTACTTAGTACCTAGGTTGTCACAGAAGCAATGGATTAATTGTTGTTTAGTGAATAATTTACCTCCAAGAACTTATTGAAAGTGTAAGTACTTGAAAATTGCATTTAAAACCACACCCATCTATTACTTTCATGGAAAGTATCTATATCGTCAAAATATCAAAATGGCAGACCTCTTGGACTAAATTCATGTGTGCCATGTGTGTGTCACACATGCATGTTCTATGTGAAAGTATGCAGTGCACAATTTACTCTAAGCACCTGTAAGAGAATCCAGGAGTTGCCACATACTCTCAAGGATCCCCCAGCAGCTACTGGTTGTGCACAGCTGGTCGCTCTTCTCTCCATCAATAGCATCCTGGGAAATATGGTATTAAGTCTGAGAGAACAGATGGTGCAGGGTGTGTTCCTTGAGACAGTTTTGCCAGGAGGTAAATTTATGCTTTATAAATGTACTTCAAAACTGTGCTATTTGATTTAATCACTTAATGCAAAGACAGCTGCATACTATATTTGCCTTAACTGCGGTTATGTGGGTTATCTGCCAATCTGTTAATTACAGTATTTTGAAAGACTTTTGGAGGAAAAAAAAAACAGTAATTATACAGATTGGGGTGGGGGGGGAAGAAATATTTTTGAATCCTAAATTCAGACATTTGTTTCAGCTAACATAAACTTACTGATGTGTTAGCAAACCTGATAAGAATGTGGGAGTCCATGTGATGTCTTACCTTTGAATTACCTGTGTGTTCTCACTGCATAGGTTACCATGGGTGACTGCAGCAAATGGGTGTGGAGTGATCCCTTGGCAGGCCAGGTTGCCAGCCTGCCCTCTAAGGACTTCTGGCAACTGCTCAACCCTTTAAAAGAAAGAGGAAGAGGTTCAAACTTGAATCTGTCCTTGACTTTCTCATATTTTTCCCACACCCTTGCTCTCCGCCTTCCATACCTGTTTTCTCTGCCCATAGTTGCTGTAATGATTAACCAGATTTAAATAATACTGGACTGGGGAAGGGGCACATTTTAAGCTTAGTCTCATAGCTTAGTCTTACTCCATTTAAGATTTGTAACATAATAGAGCCTTTCTTGCCAAAGCCTAAATGTCCTACATTTGCAGGAAAGTCTGGCCCGCTTCCCTTACCCACTGGGAAGGGGTGTTCAATGAATTTCCCTGTATTTTGAGATTTCCTGTCTTTGAGATTATCTGTACTGGGATAAAAGGGCTGAATCAAAGTGTAGATCAACATTAACACCTGTAGGGTCAAAGCCTCTTAGTTAACAGGTGAAGCAACTGAGGACTCAAACTAATTTTTTGAGACTGTAATTTAATGGTAACATTTCTGCCTGCCCCTTCTCCCTCCAAACTCTCCCATATACCCCTCCATGATCTCCTTTAAATTAATGGATTTTTAAAAAACAACTGTTATTCCATGCTATCATATATTTGTATATACACAGATATTCCTAAACATAACCTATTGAGTGCATATAATGTTAATAATATTTATCTTTTTTTTAAAGAACTGACCTTTTGGTACTGAAAAGCCAGGTGTCTTCCCTGGGGAGGGCCGCCTCTTCTCCCAGTTTCGTCAGTAGCCTATAGTTCTTTGTATGGGGTTGAGGCCTTGTAGCCTTTCACCTTCAAGTTTGGCATGCTAATTATGCCATCCTTGTTCACCTCTCATTTAGGCAACCATGTTGGGGAGACTTTATGGCTACAGCTTGTACTATTACTAGGAGAAAGAATATCACAGAAAACTGTCTAGTCTCTCTGTCCTCTCTTCTGCAATGTTCCCTGAGCCTTACTTAAATGCAGGAGTGAGTGTTTTGTAGATGTACCACTGGGACTGGCCTTCAAAATTCAGCATTTTTATTGGCTGTGGTTTTCTTATATGGTCTCAGTCAGTTGTAAAAAGTTTCCTTAATGAAGGATAAAGATTACCCTTATCTGTGGGTATAAGGACAATTGTTTAAAGATGGTTTAGGGATTATTTTGTCTTAATAAATTCGTGGTTGTAGATTGGATTTCTGTATCAGTGGAGGATAAAATGAGGACACACTCTTAGTTATTCCCTTTAATAGTTTAAATAATTGGCTGGATCTTCCCCTTTACTCAGCTGCCAATGCCATCCAACTGAGGATAGGGACCCCGGGACTGAGCATCACAACCTGAGTGGGCCTAGGCTGCCTACTACATGCTAGGACCAGAAATAAATACCTTCCCAAACATCATCTCAATGAAAGCTTACAACACATTGTAATGTAAGTGTCATTTCATTCATTTCGCCAGGTGGGAAGCAGGATTTAACAGGGAGGGCATTCTGCCTAAAGTCATACTGTAAATGTCTAAGGGAGTTCCACAGTCGGAGATGACTTGCATATCACCAAAGGGCTTGCCTTGCCTACAATGTGTAATTTCTAGCCAATGGTCAGAATATTCTCCACAGTTGAGTGGAGAGTGTGATACGACTTTCTCATACTCTGGTGCCTCACATTTGACCATGTCCCCTGGAGGGGGAGACCTGGTGGCACTCAGAGGAAGGACAGCAAGTAGCCAAGAAGAGACTTGATACCCTATGAGAATATATAGGGGGACGTAATCCCCCTCAGGAACAGTCATAGGGGAGGGGAATAATGGGAAAATGGGGGGGGGAGGAATGGGAGGATACAAGGGATGGGATAAACATTGAGATGTAACAAGAATAAATTATAAAAAAAAAAAAATCAAAAAAAAAAAAAAAAAAAAAATAAAAAAATAAAAAAATAAAAAAAAAAAAATCTGTCTTCCAAAACCAAACAAAATACTTTTTACCAACTTTCCAAGGCCCTGCTTTGGATCATGTGTAATAGTTTATGGCTTGTTACTCTTAGGCAATCCTCTGCCTCAGAATTTATCTGATGACTAAGTCATAGGCCTACTACGAATTGTCCAAAAAAAAAAAAAACCCTAGCTGGTAAACTGATCTGGGCTTAAACCAGGTCATCTCAAAAGTCATCCAGCTCTGTCTGCCTCCTTCTTCACAGGAGGCAAGTGCTGCCTTCATGCAAATTAAACATGTGAGCCAGGGTGCCCAGAGTGTGACTAACTCCAATTGGTTGTGTAAGCCAGCTGAAAAGCATCTTGTCAAGTAGAATTAGAGGGTCACTCTTGGCTTCTTATGCTGCTCAAATCATCTTAAATGATTTGTTATATTTAATCTATGTGACTTGTATCTTCATTGGTGCCTAATAGTTCCATGTCCTGTTTAGACTATTAAGATCATAGCTAGCTGGGTGGTGGTGGCAAACACCTTTAATTCTAACACTTGGGAGGCACAGTCAGGTGGCTCTCTGTGTTTGAGGCCAGCCTGGTCTACAGAGTGAGTTCTAGGGTAGACAAGGCTACACAGAGAAACCCTGTCTCCAGAAACAAAACAAACAACAAAAATTTAAAACTCAAAACAAGGCCAGTGGCAATTTCCCTAGGCCTTGGCTTCTCTGCTTTAAGAGCTTTATTTACATACCAAATGCAAATATTTCATTAAATTTCTAACATGCACACCTATGTTTGGGCACAATTTTCTTGTTTTGTAGCAGTATTTTTTTATTAATATTCTTTGGATTCCATCCATTTATGCCCCCTTTCTGAGATTTTGTAATACTGGAAGGTTGAAAAACAGACAAACACAAAACATATTTTAGTCACCATCGATGAAGAGACTTAATTTCCATCAGCCAAAAAAAGCTTGTGTATTGGATGAAGGGCACTGAGCCAAAATGGGAGAAAGGCTTTGTGATTTATGCTGAAACATAGACAGGACAGAAGACACTGTGGACTCTTAGGAAATAAAACAGCTGCCAAGGAAGATCTGTCCCTACATCAGTGCCATTTCTATTGTTGAAAGCATGACGTTGCTCCTGGGAGAGTAGGTCAATGCTGGGGAGTTTCACGGCCCACAGAGAACATCATGGCATCTCCTGGCCATCAGCACTGCATGGCAACCACCCCCAAACCCAGTGATGGCACATGTTTTCCAAAGGGTCTCTACAGTCATCAGGCAACAGTCTGTCTTCCTCCATTCTTTTTGAGGTTGATTGATTAAAAGAGAAGGGTAATCACTATCCAAACAGTGAAAGACCTGCTTTATACATTGAAGGCTTTTCCTTATTTTTCAAATTATTTTTTAATCTACAAAATGTCATTGAAATGAAAGACAAAATGTCACACCCACTCAAACATAAAAGAAGTAGTAAATTCAGTTCGAGAGAAAGGACATTTATTTTTTAAGTCAACAAGGATGGAAATGTGTGTAGCCATGTGTAAGAATTAGTTCTACACAGGGTTTACACTTTTACAAAAAAAAAAAAAAAAAAAGACCAAATAGGCCGCAATCATAAATGTAAAATTTAAAACTAGAAAATACTTCAGAACACAACACAGGAAAAAATGTAGATGAGTTTTTACATATGACTTAGATATAAAAGAAAAGAATGATAAAACTGATCAATATGAATAATAATTATTAACATGAGAAAAGTTTGAGCAGATAATTCAATAAAGAAGATATATATTAGCAATATTACATATAATATTAACAATATTTTATACATTATATATTTATATATACTAGCAATTTTACAAAATGTCAGAAAAGAAATAAAAATAGATGAAGCCAGCAAACAGAAATAAAAATATTTGCAATATGCAAATAAACATATAAAAATCCTTTTCATATTCCATGTTTTTAGCGAAATTAGAATTTAAAATAATTATGAATTGACACTACATAAATATTAAAGAGAAAAAGTCAGAACTTCTGGCAACCTAAGATGTAGAGAAACAGGGATTCTATTGCTTGTGGGAACATAAAATGATTTTGCGACTTCAGTTTAAAAATCATCATTTCTTGCATATATATTTGCAATTATGTACATATACATACACACACACATACATACACATACACATACCTGTGTCCAGGATGATCACATAGGTTTAGACCAGCTTGCCTCAGGAACAGACTGATTCTCACTGAATCACTGTAGTTCTTCACCTAGGGCTGGGACCATGAGGAAAGAGCCCTGTCCATGTGTGTGTCAACGACTATTGACATTATGCTGATCTTGTTCATGCAACTATACTATTGGGAGTTCATAGGTGCAGCTTCTCCGTCACGTCTCTCAGCAGACTTTCCAGTCATCTGCTCTTACACTCTTTCTTGCATCTACCTCTTGTGTAATTTTTCCTGAGCCTGGGTTATAAGTTTGCATTGGCGCTATATCAGTTGGGGTTGTACCCTTCATAGTCACTTATTCTCTATATTTGAATAGTTGCGGATCTCTGTAATAGTCTCCATCTGCTGAGGAGAGGGGCGTTCTCTCATAAAGGGTAAAAGCTACACTTATCTGTGGACCTAAGGATAAGTGGTTAGGGCTCAGTAAGATGTTATATCAGGAAAATTGCAGAAGAAGGTTCTTCTCAAGTCTATGACATCTCCAGCCACATGTATTTGGCTAAGTTTACAGTACCTAGCATGAATTCTCACCTGATGTATGAACTTTAAGTCTAATTAAACAGCCACAGGTTACCCCCAAGATAAAACTGGCACTATTGTGCTATTGTGGCTATCTTGCCAGTCCAGGCATTTTTGTAGACCACGGGCTCTCATCTGAGTAAGAATACCCATTGCTCTTCTCTGTTGGCAGCTTGAATAGCAAGTTCCTGGACTATGAGAGCCAGTCCTCAGAGAGGAGAAGTGTGTGGTGTCTTTTGCTGTCAGCAACAGGGCAACTTGTGAGAGGCAACCAAGTTCAATGACAACAAAGCACAAGGCATCCCACACCTGGCACAGGTTTCTGATGGCTAGTCTATGATGTTGGCATGGAGCACCATCATCCAAGTGGCAGCCCTTTGCTTGATTATATACGTGTACACATACAGACATACACGCTACCTCTGTATTTTTAAGTAAACATAAAATAATATTTTTATGGATTTTTTCAATCATCTTAGGTAGTCTTTATTTCTCACTATCTCTCAATGTTTCTTTCCTTTTTTTAATAGATAAATCCACCCCCACCCTGTGTTTCCATCCCTGCCTTCATATCATCCACGTTCTTCTAAACCAAAATCTACCTTCCAAGTGAAGAAAGCCCAGAAAGAGCACAAACAATAACATTACAATAACTTTACGTTATGTCCTCAAAAACTCAAAAATAGTAAAAGGATCAATGGCTGCCAGAAGGGAGAAATAAATTAGTTAAATGGAGGACGCTTTAGGGTAATTAATAACATTTATAATGCCATCAAGTTGGATAAATGGCATCATGCACTTGGTAAAACACATGGGAATGTCCAACATAGAAATTGAACTTTAATATAAACTGTGGAATTCAATTAATTACATAAGTATTTTATTCTTTAAGAGTACTGTTGAAGAGCCAGAAGGATTGCTCAGTATTTAAGGGCACTTGCCACTGAGTTTGACAACCTGCATTTGATCCCTGGAACCCACATGATAGATAAAAAAGAATTGACTTCCACAAGTACTGTAGCATATCCAAACATGCACTCATGTGCACGCGCACACACACACACAGTACATATAAATACATTTTAAAAATGTTAAAAGTAAAAGAATATCCAAAAGACAAGGCTCCAATTTTATCGTTTGTGCTTGGCTATACAAGACCTGCACCGGAACAGGCCAGTAAACATCCCAACATGGAGGAGATGAGCTTATGTGGCTTCATCAGAAAAGCTATTGACCACTGATGCTCGTAGGATAAGGTGTCAATCTTCTTTAATATTGTGGACTTGGTTAGGTCCATCATGTTCCATTAGAGGCTTCTAATCCCATGAGTATATGGACAACACAGATTGGATTCAGTGGATTATAGCTATAGAGAACATGAAGTCAAAAGGGGTTCTGGGAAGGGTGTTCTGAGAGGAGTCAGGGAAGGATGAATATGACTAAAATTCAATGGTATGCTTATATGAAGTCTCAAGGGCTGGAGAAATGGCCTAGCAGTTAAAAGCACTGGCTGCTTTTCCAGATGGACCCAGGTTCAATTCCCAGCACCCACATGACAGCTCACAACTGTGTAAAACTCCTGTTCCAAGAGACCCAACTCCCTCACACATGCAGACAAAACATCAAAATGCATAAAATAAAAATAAATAAACAAGTTATTAAAAAAAGTAATTTTCAAAAGTTAGTAACAATATTATATTTTAAAAATAGCTATCTTCACAGAGGATATAAGCTACCATGAGATAATGGTAGAGTGGAGGACAATAGAGGAAGTGAAGATAGCTTAAGTAATATTTGTTTATATATAGGGCATTTTATATTATATTAAAGAACAATATTTCCACTTTTAAATTTCCTTGTAATGTTCAGGCTGACATTATTTGTTATAGCATACAAACTAGTCCCTGCTAATTACAAAAAAATAAATTATACATATCAAATAACTTTGGGGTGACACTCCCTGCTGTTCAGTATGCCCTGGGGGAAAGATTACATACTTCGTTCACAAAACATCCCTTTCTCGTGCGTTCTGATCATATAGAGCCCCACCTTCTGTATTTTACACTGCCCTAGAGTACTTCTTATGCCTGTATACAGAAAAGCTTCAAATAAATGATTTACAAATGGATTAAGAGAACAAAGGCTGTTACACAGTGCATGCCTGTGGCTGTATGAAACTCATGCTAGGGCAGAGTTTAGGAAGCAGATTCTGTCTGAGTAAGCCATTATGTGCCCAGAAGCAGAAAGAGTATCAAGAGGAAAGTTACTCCTTTCTGAAGAGAAAATGGTGCCCAGCCTGAAGTTATGAGAGCACCATTTGTGTAGCCAAGAGTCTCAAGAATGTACCTTACCATGAGTGAATCCAAGTGGATGCCTGTGATGGCATGATGGTGAAAGTGCACAGCTCGGCACACACTTTAGACCAGGGCAACAGGTACCTTGCTGATGTGCACTCACTGTCTATCTCATTTTTCTGCTTTAGCTCCCTAGCTAGATGAGAATTTTTCTAGTCAGGTGATGAGGGTAACCCTTCACAAGCACTACATTGTTTTGAACACTCTATATGCTGAAGAAATGCTTTGTTATTTATATTTTAACTTCAGTGAATTATATTTTCATATATACATCCCAAAACACATGTAGCCCGGGTTGTACATCCATCCTTGTTGTCTCTTTCCTTCTGGAAAGTATTGCAGTATCTTAGGTTCAGTTCCAAAACCTTGTCTTAAGGGAAATATTAGGTCCTTCCTTCTGCATCCTCCAAGAGTTACACATATCACGTAAATGACACCTCCAGGCACTGCACACTTTCAATACATGCTCAAGGATATGTGAATATAGCTATTGTAATGTATGGTCACATGGAGCTCTGGAATTTCTATATACTCTGAGTGATGTACATAATGGTAGTGCTAAATCACTTGGGTAAGCATGTATCTAAAAGTAAAACATAAAACTTGCCAAATAAACAAGAAGATACTACATTTGTAGAACTGTTTCTCTTCGGTACTATAACTTATGCACAGATCACAAAGAAGCCACCAAACTATTGCTTCTCTACCCCAGGCTCCATAAAAGCAACTGGACTTCCCTTCTTGGGGGTTTAAAAGAAAACAAACTTTAGGGCTGGTCATATAGGCTGCTAGTTGAGATGGTAGACAACAGACAGTATATTGTAATCCAAAAGTAAAACAATACTGAGTTGGTGTCTACATTGTCCTCGGTGACAAGAGCCTTGGTGTTTTGTTGCTGTTTGTTTGTTTGTTTTTCCTGGATAATTTTAAGATAGCTGAAACACAGCAGTATCCAAACAAAAATTCATAATTTAGGAAGCTCGAGGCAACTGGCGTTTTCAGAAGATTATTGGAGAACCAATACTGAAAATGCCTATACAAATATGAATAGGAGTCCTCTGGAATCTGTTCTTGAATCTTAAATTGCACATGCCCAGGATAAAAGTCCACTAGGGAAGAGACAGCAAAGTCTCCTGAAATGAGTGTATCCAAACTCACACATCTTTACTGAAAGCCTGAGACACTCATCACTGACCTTAAGCCTGTAGAGCAGTGCTTCTTAACCTGTGGGCTGTCTGTCATCCTTTGAGGGTGAGGATGAACAACCCTTTCACAGGTTCTCCTAAGACCACCAAAAAACACAGATGTTTACAATTCACAACAGCAGCAAATTTACAGTTATAAAGTGGCAATATAAAAAACTTTTATGGTTGGAGGTCACCACAATATAAAGAACAATATTAAAGAGTTGTACCATTGCTCTAGAAGAAAAGCTACACTGGCCAGTCACAACCTGGCTCAAAAATAAGGTTCAAAAATGTCAAGCCATTATAAAAGTTACTTTACTACCTGGAGAAACTAAAGTACTGAGAATAAATGACCCAATTAAAACAATTGCTTTTGGGCCTGAGAAATGACTCAGAAGTGAAGAGTGCCAGGTGCTCTTCTAGAGGACTTAGGTTTGTTCCCAGCACTCATGTAGTGGTTCACGATTATTTGTAACTCCAGTGCTAGCATCCTCTTCTGCCCTCCTTGGGTACACAGATATCCATGTGGTACACAGACACACACAAAAGCAAAACGCCTGTAGACATAAATAAATGTGCAATAAAGTAGGTCAATACAGCGTCATCTTAAAGAAAGGATAAGTCACTTACTTGAGATGTTTCAGAAATGAAAGTGATAGTGAAATTAGCAAAGATTTCAAGTGACTTATGATAAACCCTAAAGCTAAAAATGCCAGTGTAATGTGATGAAGAGAAAGGTACGATGCATAAGAATGTATAAGGTGGTAACAATTGAGTTGTAATCTGAATAAATTAATTGAATAAAAAAGAATGTATAAGGTATAAGAATCCTAGAACTGAAAAAATAGAAGACACAAAATTTAAATTTCAATGAACGTCATAAGCAACTGGACAGTCATAGAAAAGACACTAGAATTCAAGATGGGGTAATGGGAACTCAGAAACCAACCAACAAAAACTAGAACAGGACTCAGTTACCATGGCTTTTAATATCAAGTGACTTAATGTACTCATAACTAGATTCTCCGCCCCCACCACCGAAAAAAGAGATGTTATAAATATGTCCCTCATAATGACCTTTTCCTTTCAAATATGATAGGATCTACCAAAAAAATCCAACAGGATAAACCCAATGAAATTATCAGGGTAACCTATAAACTACCTATAGCAAAATGGAAAGCATAGTTCCTAATTGCCAGAGGGGAACACAATGGACACACAGCATTTTAGGCACTAAAAGTGAGAAAGGTGCGGTTGTGAAAACTGTGCAAGCTATATGCAGTTATCTGCTCTGGATACTGTTACTGGCTCTACAGAGTGTGTGGCTACAATGACAGAAGTGTATTTCTTCATACTTCTGGAGGTTAGAAATAGTTTTGAGTTCTTTCTTCAAAAATCTTTTTCTTGTTTGTGTCATGATCATTATATTACTTAGGGTTTTCAGAGAAATAAGCAAATAAATGAATTAGATATGTACAGTATAACATAAGTAATTTCTATCTAACTAGGTGCATGGCATCTTATGCACCTATGTATACACGTATCTATATTATGTGTGTCTATACATGAGCTTCTTGACACTTTTACTCTTTACCTGCTTGGTTTATATGCTATGAGGAAAAGGCTCTCATAGCTATGGAACTTCCCATGGAGGCTGAAAGTCTCCAGACCACTTCCTGGAGTCCCAGGATGCTACGATTCAATTGTGGACAGTGGTCTGAAAATAAAGGGCGCTGACGATGTGAATTCACACCTAAAGGCATAAGAAGTTAAGATGAGGTGTGTCAGTTTAAGAGTAAGGCAAGGAAAAGAGAATTCCTTTTCTTCCACATTTTGTACTAACAAAGTCCACAGAAAAATCGCTTGTGCTCATCCATACTGAGATGCACAATCTGCTTAACCACCACCCTTCAAATGTTAATCTCACCCCCAAATACCCTCAGAAACATTTTTACGCCCTCAACTTTCAGCCTAGTATGCTCAATTCCACTTATAATTCAAAAGTAATGAAATAGCATCATTAAAACGATGAGTAAGTACAAGTTAAGAACTTTACCCAATATTGCATGGCTCAAGTAACACAAAACCAACCAGCAAAGTGTTTTCTTCTAGAACATTCACAAAGTTTTCTTTCTGGACCTTCTCTGTGTCTTTATGTAAGGACCAGCTGTGTTGGACTATAGTCCAGACACACAACTTTATTTTACATTAATTACCTTGTAAATAAAAAAAAACTCCGTATCCAAATAGAAGTGCACTTTTATTACAGGAGTTAGGACTTCAATATAGGAATATATGAATATCAGGAATATAAAATTCAGTCTGTAACATCAAACAATACAAAGACATCTTTGAAATGATGAGTAAAAATTAAATACTTAAGTCTATATATAAATGAGGTTTAAGAAGTTTGAAGTCCAAGGTTCAGTGACCCAGTAGTTTGGCCTTCAATGAGAGCATTAAATGACTGTTATAAAGTCATGGAGAAGCACAGAAATAAAGGCCACATCTCAAATAGGAATCCAGAGAGAGAGCTGGGTGAGCCTCGGTACGTTGCTTATCACGGCCCTCTATAGGCTCTGCCAAGGGGGTAAGTTGCCTTAATGGTAAGTAGATAGTGAATGGTTTAATATTAACTGCCAACCTGGCAGGATCATGGATCACTTAGGAGACAAGCCACTGGACAGATCTGTGATAGATCATCAAGGTTAGTTTAGGTGTATTGAGGCAAGAAGATTTACACTAACTCACAGAGTAAATAGAATGAAAAAAAATGAGGCTAAGCACTAGTGTTCATCACTCTCGGACATCACTTCCTGACACTGACCAGTTGTCTTGGGCTCCTGCTGTCACACTTCCACACTATGATGGGCTGTCCCATCAATTATGTGTCCACATCAAACTCCCTTCCTGTTGTCAGAGCAACAAGGAAAATGACATGATTAAGTATGTGAAATTGTTTTCTAATTATAATAAAGTCATTCTAATTATAATTAAGTCATAACTGGCTGCTTAATAAAATAATGACAGTATTATCTGGGGTTTGTAGCATCGACAAAAACATGATCATGTTAACACAAACATTAGAAGAGGAGCAATGGAAGTGTACTATTGTACTATTAAAGTAAAAGTAAAGTGATATAGATTGAAATATACATTATTGGTGTGGTGGATTGAATAGGTATGGCCCTCATAGTGTTTGAATGCTTAGCCTATAGGTGTTGGGGTGACTTTCCTCCCACATTGTATGAACACCTACTCTGATCTTTCCAATGGACAGGACATTCTCCACAGTTATGGAGTCCACATGCCATGACTCTGACATGAACTCTGGTGCTCTGTATTTGACCACCTCCCCTTGGTGGGGAGGCCTGATGGCACTCAAAGAAGAAGAAGAAGCAGGCTACTTAGATGAGACTTTGATAGCCTATGACCATATAGTGTGGGAGGAGGTCCCTCTCGGTCTTAGACCTAGGGGAGGGGAACAGGGTGAAAGCAGGAGGGAGGGAGAAATGGGAGAATACAAGTGATAGGATAAAAATTTAGTTGTAATACTAACAAATTAATAAAATTAAATAAAAAAAGAGTTGCAGTGGTCATGATGTCTCTTCACAGCAATAGAAACACAACTAAACAATGTACTAAAGAGTAACATTATAGACAATTTAAAAGGGGGGATTTATACTAGGTAAATACATGTTGACTGCTATCTGAACATTTGTAACCCTTAAAATTAATGTTTTAAAATTTAATTTTAACATATATTGCTATTAATTTAAAAGTATGGCCTTATAAATGACTTATCGTTACTGCAGTGGTATTCTCTAACCTGCTTTCACGATTAATAAAGACACAGACACCTGATATATTTTGGGATAGCCTTTTTTCACCTGCGGCAGATGTTAACCTCTAAACTACCTTCCATTATCTAACATCCTCTATCACATGCCACCTGCTCTACTCATTTCTATCTGGGCAACCTCCCATCCATAATTCCATAAGTACTTGCTTATTCATCACTGCTTTCCTCCATCCATGACAATTCAGTCATGTCTCCTCTCCTCTCCATGCTAACCCATCCTGGGGCTGCCTTCCTCTTCTGATATCTGTCCTTCTTCCTCCTCTCACTGGGCTAGAATGTCCCACCCTATTCTCTGTATTGCTTAGCAATGACTAGTTGGCTTTCATTGGCAATACAGAGAACAAATGGTGGGCATATTCTACACAAACTTGAGACTGGAGACACTTAGAATAAACATCACAATGCAATGACCGGATTGAAACCAGATAGTGGGGTAGAGAAATAAACATTTGAATGAACAAGGGTAAAGTGTACATAGTGCATAAGAACATTAGGCCAACAGTCACAAAAGGTTATTATGTCATGAGAGTATAGACCTTGTGAATGGGATTAGTGACCTTATCAATGTCAACATATAGGCAGCCCACTAGCCTGCCCCTAGGGGTCTTCAACCTCTGATGCCATCACCTGCCATCTCAGCCAGGTGCTCAAGATATAAGAACCTCCCACCACCCCATGCTCCCTCTCTTGGTCTCTCCAGTGGTCTCTCCAGGTCATCTTCCTCCCACCCCCAATCCCACCCTGGCTCATTTTTCTCAGTTATTGTAGCCCTCCCGTTTTTCTCCCTTCTTTTCCCACAATAAATATTTTTTCATACCAGATCTGTTGTGTGGCCTTTATTTATATATAATAACAATGAAGAACAAAGAAAGTATGATGTTCTTTCATTTAAAGGATCATATAAAGACAAACTACAAAGCAGACAGTGCTCATCGGGTACTCAACACGCTTGTGTGGTGGCTTTGAATATCCTAGGCTATGTAGCTACGACAAATAGATTCCTATCACCTATGAATAATTTTTTCTACATTATTTTGTGATATCAGCATGAAATAACAAGACATAAGTTTAAATAAAATTAAAAAATAAGAGCAAAGGAGGAATAAAGTGAAATGGATTAGAGACTGGATGAACGAAATGTAAAGCAACGTATTCTTTAAAACTAATCAGAAATGAACAAAAATCTTCTAAATAACCATCACATTGATGTGAAAGTAATACTCAATTATATGTGCCCACAAGAAATGCATTTCAAGTACAAGTATAATTTATTTAGAATAAAATGATAAAGATGCAGTGCTGGCACTATGACAGACATATAAAGTGGCTTTTTGAAAGAGTTGTCTTAAATTGCAGAGCAAGAATA
This sequence comes from Acomys russatus, assembly GCF_903995435.1. NCBI lineage: Eukaryota > Metazoa > Chordata > Mammalia > Rodentia > Muridae > Acomys > Acomys russatus. The sequence continues at coordinate 26,649 of NW_026131438.1, read as the reverse complement.
ATACAAGGAAGCATTCCTTTTGTAAGACAATGTATTTTTAAAAAGTAAAAGGAACAATTAATAAAGGGACATAGAATTCTTAAATACTTATTGCTGAAAATTAGCTTCAAAACACATAAAAATCATTAAAACACATTCAGTTACAGTAAGAGTGCCAGTGAGCATACTACATAAATAGACATTAGTAATAATACAGAATATCTGAATACTATCAGCTTACTTGATCTATATGACATTCTTAGGTCACTCACACAAGACTGAAATGAGTATGAATTTCTGTGGCACTCAAATGTTATTCAAAACAGAATATTTCTATGCGTGAAACAAATTTTAAAAACTTTAAAAATATTTACAAGGTGCATAAAGTATGTAATCTTCCACAGTGAAATTAAATTAGAAATAAACATCATAATGATCATGGGCAATCACAGGATATTTGATGGGAAATAAAACATGGGAGAGAGAAGAAATTACATCTGAACTGAATCAAATTACATTGATGTGATGCTAATCTATGTATTTACCCAGGCTATGCCCTTCCCAGCATACGCAGTACTCTCCGCATTGGTTCATCCTCTAAGTGCTGTTTAATGGAAATTAAAGGGATCATTGCTTGTTTTAACTGGCTAGTACATTTTGCACTGTGGGCGTGTCCCAGCAACTGTGGTTCTTTCTCCAGTGAAATTCTACTCTGAGAGAAATGGCAGGCATCATACTGGGCACCCTGAGCATGTGGACCATGGGCATCTTATCCCCACTTGAGCACTGCAAATACTGCAGCTGAAAAAAAATAGCTGATTAAAAAATAAAAATAAAAAAAACCATCTCAACAAGTCATATAAGAAACATAAAAAACCAAGGCAGTAAGCTTAACTCATCTCAATACTAGTTTCATAATAATAGGTGTGGTAATGAGGATGAATAGTAATGAATCATAAAAAAATTTGAAAGAATGAATATAAGAATGTTTAAAATCAAAGAATATACAAATACATATTTGAATGAAATAAAAAATCAAACATCAATATAAGATATGCCATCATTAACTCATTAAAGATATCAAATACTGGAAAAATTTTAGAAGTGAAAAGCTCAGTAAAGTCAAATAAATAATTCAGCATAATCTTCACTAATAGAATAGAAAAACAGAAGACAGAATAGCAGGAATAAAAGAGAAAACAGAATAATTAGAATTCTGAGACATCATCAGACACGATATAAATACACATGCAAGTTTTATAGGACACCACTAAGGACCAAATTTATGCAGCATAAGGATAGAAGACAAATTCAGGCCAAAAACATAAACAATATATCGAATTAAAATTATAGCAGAAAAGTCTCCATATTTGGAGAAAGAGATGACTACCTAGACTTAGAAGACATTTAGAACACTAAGCAAGACCAGAAACAAAACTTTTCAACATCATATTATAGATAAACAAGTACTATAGGGAACAAATAAAAATACTAAAGTCTGTAAGAGAGGAGCACCTAAATAACATAAAGGCAAACCTATCAAAATGAAATCAGATTTCTCAACAAAAATCTTCAAAACCCGGGCAGCACTGAAAAACATACTGAAAGTTAGATTTTTATATCCAGTAAAATGATCTGTCATCAGTGACGCAAAAAAGAATTTCCCAAGACAAAATTTAACTGAAGAAGTTTCTAACCACAAAAGAAACGTGTAAAAGATATTTGTTGGGACCCTTTGGATGAAGAGAAGGATAAAGACTACTATGAGGCTCCAGGAAAGAATAAACAGCACTGAAACGTGAATACAGCATAGGACACACCAAACACTACAAAATCAACAGCAGTCAACACAACACCATTTTACAATAACTTTGGAATATGAAGAGTAAATCCCCATCAGCAGACCTCAAACTAACATATTGGATTTAAAAAGTATGATCCATCTATTTGCTGGATCTACAAAACACACTTATCATCAAAGACAAATGCAACCTTAGGTGAAAGGATGGAGAAAGGTTTCCTAAGAAAATGAAATCAGAAAGGAATCTAGGATCAACAATTTGTGTCTGACAAATAGATTTCAAATCAAAATTAGTCAGATGAGATGAAAAGGGTCACTGCATACTGATTATCAAGAGGAAATTACAACCCTAAGCATATATGCAACACTGGTGCATCTAATTAAAATGTACCACTGGATATAAAGACAAAGATTAGCCACAACCTGAATATTCCAAGTGATTTCAATTTGCACTCTCACCAATAGACAAGTAATTCTGAAAAAATTAAACGAGAAACATCTGATTCGTAGATCAAAGATCATAGATCAAAGGGTTAACATGTCTATAGAACAGTTCATCTAAGACTCAGAATACACATTCTTCTCAGCAGTCCACGGATCATTCTCTAAAATAGATTATATAATGGGATACATAGTAAGTTAACAAATGCAGGAAAATTGAAGTATGTTTTTATATTATACCTGTTCATAATGCAGCATAGCTAAAAGTCAGTATAAAGAGAAACTATAGAATATAACATTCATGAAGACTGTACATCAGTGAATGATGCATAGATCATCAAGGAAACGACAAAGAAAATTTAAAATTTTCTCTAATTGAATGAAAATGAAATACAGCACATCCAGTTTATGGGGTGTAATGAAAGCAGCAAAGGGAGCAAAAGCTGTACATGTCTACACTAAAAACCAGAGATCTTGAAAATCAACAATTCAAGTGTCCGCCTTAAGAACTTAGAAAAGCAAGCACAAGAAACGGCAAAATTGATTAAAAATGGTAGCTGGGCATGGTGGTGCACACCTTTAATCCCAGCACTTGGGAGGCAGAGGCAGGCAGATTGATATGAGTTCGAGGCTAGCCTGGTCTACAAAGTGAGTCCAGGACAGACAATACTACACAGGGAAACCCTGTCTCGAAAAAGCAAAAGGAAAAAAAAAAAAAAAAAAAAAAAAAAAACAGTAAGGCAGATCAGGAGATGATTATTTTTGAAGATTAAAAAGAAAGTGTGACCAAACTTTAGCCAACATAACAAAAGATAGTCATAAAGATCCTAACAAATTAGTAATTAAAAGGGAGACATTACAACGGTATCAATGGAATTAAGAAAGTCATTGGGACATGTTTTAAACTTGCATACCACTACATTGGAAACTCTATAAAACTGGGTGAATTTCTACATCCCAATGAGGTACCCAAATTAAACCAAGAAAAGGTAAACAACTTACAAGATCTGTAACAAGCAAGAAGATTTAAGCAGCAACTTTAAATGTCCCAGCTAACAAGGGTCCAGGCCCAGATAGAGTCGTTGCTGAGTTCACCCAGACTTTTAAAAGGGAAATGATACCAGTGTGGATAGTGTATTCCAGGAAGTGGATAGGAAGAGAACAGTGCCATGCTCCTGTTAAAGTCAGTATTATCCTGATAACAAAGTCAGACAATGACAGTACAACTGCAACAAAGAAAATAAAAATCAAATACACTCGATGAACATAAACACAAAAGTTCCCAATAAAATACTTGCAAATCGAATTCAAACTTATCAAAAATATCACTCAGCATGAACAACACAGTCTTTCCAGAGATGCAGGTATAGTTCGTAATACACAAGTCCATAGCTAAACCCTTCATATTAAATGGATGAAGGACAAAATTCACATGGTATTCATAATAGCTTCAAAAAAGGTTTTTGACAAAATCCAACACTTCTTTATAATAAACTCTAGGGAGAGACTTGGAATAGAAGGGGCACATTTTCACATAATGAAGGCTATATATAACAAACCACAAGCAACTTTACATAAATAGGTAAAAACTGAAAACACTTAAATTAAAATCAGGAACAAGACACATGGCCATTGTTTCCAGTTTTTAAAAACACTTCTTATTCAATATAGTGTCTGAAGTCTTAGCTAGTACAATCAACAACAAAACCAAAAAGATTAAAAAGGAAAAGAAGAAGACAAAGTGTCCTGATGTGCAGCTAGTATGATTCTCTCTCTATGACACCATAAAGACTCCCATAGAAAACTCTCTGAGCTAATAAATTCTACAAACTGGCAGTACACAAAAGTAACACACACAAAACAATAGCCTGCCTATATAGCAAGATCAAGAAAAAAAAATCTTTAAAATATCCCATTTATAATTTCCCAAAGAAAAACAAAATAAAATCTACATTAGATGAAACCTAACCAAGGAAGTGAAAGGCATCTACAATGATGACTTTAAAGCACCAAAGGTAAAAAATGAGGAATACACTAGGTGATGGAAGGACCCTCCGTGCTGATGGGTCAGGAGATGTGACATGAAAATGGCTATGGCAGCTGGGTATGGTGTTACATGCCTGTGGTGCCAGAACTTGGGAGGCAGAGGCAGGCAGATCTCTGTAAGTTTGAGGCCAGCCTAGTCTACAAGGCAAGTCCAGGATAGCCAAGGCTACATAGAGAAACCCTGTCTTGAAAACACAACACACACACATAAACACACACACACACACACACACACACACACACACACACACACACGAAAAGAAAAAGAAAAAGAAAAAAGAAAACAAAAGAAAAAGAAAAGAAAATGGCTATGGTATCAAAAGTAGTTTAGAGTTAGCATGATCTCCCTCATTATTCCAATGCCATTCTTCATGAAAATATACTTTAAACATCTTAAGATGCATATGGAAGCACATATGAGCAAAAAGACCAGCGCCAGAGGTTTCACTACCTCATTTCAAGTTGTATACTGCAGAGCCACAGTAATAAAGACAGCATGATATTAACAACAATAATAGATTTACCGGTCAATGAAACACAATAGAAGACCCAGACACACATCCACACTATAGCTGCTCTAATTATTATAAAGATGCAAAAATAAACATTGGAGAAAAGATAGGGTTTTTTTTTTTTTCATCAATGATGCTGGGAAAAGTTACTATCCACATATAGAAGAGTTAAACTAGGTCCCTGTCTCTCACCCTGCACAAAGTCAACTCCAAAAAGATAAAAGATCTTAGAATAAAATCTAAACCCCGACCCTTCAAAGTAGAGCCGGATCAAGGGCTTCCTTTGCATAACTGACGTTGCTAAAGAAACAGCAGCAATAAGTAACAATGAACTTCATGATACTGAAAGGCTCCTCTTGTTAAGACTCTCTCCACTCCAATCTGGAGTATACGTTAAACATAATTCCATCCAAAATATTTAAAGTCTTGTTTTGTAAAATTTGAAAAACTGACTCTAAAACTTCAACAAAAATGAACAAGGCCTACAGTACTATAGTAGTTAAAACACTTTGAATATTGAAACAAGGATATACCTATTTATGCTGCACATTTTAAAGTGTAACACTAAAACAATGAGATACTGTATTGCTATATACAGACAGAAAAGTTAATCAAAAGAAAACAAATAATTTTACAGGTATGTCGGTAAATGAATGTCCACTAAGGTACAAAACAAAGCAACTGAGAAAGGACAGCTTTCTTAACGAGGCACTAGGGTGATTGACATTCCACAAACTACACCTAAACAATTAATGCTTGGCTATACACCTCACATCATACACAGAGGTTGCGCAACATAAATTACAGGTCTAAAACTAAAGCTGGTAACATTTTAGAAGAAAATATTGTAACACACACACACACACACACACACACACACACACACACACATATATATATATATATATATATATATATATACACACACACACACACACACACATACATACATACATGCAGGGAATATGCTCATACAAGTAAAACAAAGGCAAATAAATATCTTTAAAAGGAAAACAAAAAGAAAATCACAGACCACAAGGAAATAGACCCCGGACCCCCGCCCCCTCTCTTTTAAGGGCAGAAGAGATGTAGCGAGCTTTACCAAGGTAATAACACAGATAGTAACAGGCACAGGAAGGAGCCCAACAGCACTGCTCATTGTCAGATGTGATAGAAGCCACTCTGCACACATTACGATAACTGAACTCAGAAAACTGACCTTACCAAATGCTGATAGGACATCGAAGTCCTCTGACGTCACTGGTGGGAATTTCTGGCTGTACAGGCAGTACTGAAAGGGCTGAAAATGCTTCACAGAGTCAAAGGTATATTTCCATTTCCACATAGAAATTGTACTAGATTCGTCTAAAGAGAAGTATGTGCGACATCTATAAGAAAACTCACATGCATTGTTAACGTGTATATTCATGGTAATTGAACACTGGAAACAAAGGTATGTTGTAATTAAACAAATGAACAAACTTTGGATATTTTTACAAAGGAATGTTACTTAGGAACAGGTTAAGGGTACAATGTAGACAATTTCCAAAATATGCTGAACAAAAGAAACCACTGTATGTAAACATGATTTAATGATTTAATTACCATGAATTTCCAATAAAGAAAAAGTAATCTACAGTGATAGAAAACAACATAGCTGCTTGGTGTGACAAGGAGCCTTCATGACTGAAAATAAACATAATCAAAAGGTGATTTGGATTTTTCTGACTGAATATAAATTAATCCTATTCAATGTAATGTTTAAGAGGTCTAGAGTATGGTCAAGGACATGGCTCCACAGATAAAGCACTGGCCTGTGATAGCATAGGATCAGAGTTTGAAGTGCACATAAAGGCTAGGCAGGCTGGGTGGCTGCCTATAATCCTAATGCTCAGAGGTCAGAGACAAACAGGATTCAGAGAGAGAGAGAGATTGTGCCCCAATTAATCAAGTAGAGCTCAGTGAAGAAAAACCTGTTGCCAGTCTGCAGCTTCTGGTACACACACACACACACACACACACACACACACACACACACACACACACACACACACAAAACATACCTGACAAAAATGCCTAGGCTGTAATTGGCTAACGTCACAAAACATCTAAACAACACAGCAGCAAGAATATATACTCAATAATCTATCTACGTCATTTGATATATTTGCTTAATTTTCTATATTCTTTGTCTTTTATGAGGAAGGGAGGGGAGCGAGATACGGAGGGAAACATGGGGAGGGGAGAGGTTATTTACTGAAAATCAAAGGAAGGGGCTAGAGATGTGCCAGCTGCTTTCCAAACAAACATTTATAGAACCAAGATGAAAATGTCACCAGCCCCTTTCGGCAAAGCAGATAAACATCTAGGTTGTCTGAACTGGTTTGGCCGCTGTGTAAAATAGCCGCAGTGTGCCTGCTGCTCCTGAGGCAGCACTCCTGTGGGGGCCTCTGCAGAGGATCCTGTCCAACCTGAGAGAGTCTGGAGGCTGAGGACACCATTAGGGTGTCCCTGCCATTGTTCGCACCTGGTAGCAATGATGCTTTAATGTGACTTCTGCTTCAAACTTTTTAAATGTACTGCTCCCCCCGCCCGCCCACACACACACCTGCTCTGAAACTTCACTATAGCTTTGCCCCAAATAGAAGTGTTTATCAACTTCAAAAGATGTGATCTTGTCACCCTGTTCCTACTTACGGTGTGGCTCTTGGCCAGCTTTTTAACTCTATTATCATTACTTTGATCATCTGTAAGATGGGTGGATGGAGATATATAAGAGCTAAGTAAATGACTATTGAGTTACGAAACCATAGCTTTTCGCAAAAAAGAAAAATGAAAAAGCTAACATGCTGGAGGTCCCCCCACCCCCGCCACATACACACCAAATAAAGACTAGGAAGTCTAAAGATAGAGAGCACCACACAAAAAGCATCAATCGACTGTTACCCCCCGGGTCGGATTGGTCCTTGTGCACGATAGAGGGTATCTTGGCAGCACATGCTGTAATGCTCCCTGAACTGGATTAATAGTGGATTAACTAAGGTCACTATATTTCAAGCTTAACATTGTCAAAGGTCTCGTTTACATAAAATCATACCCAGCGGAAAAGAAATGGCGACCTGAGAAGAGAGCCGCTCCCCAAAGGAAGGCTTTCCCAGTGTAAAATCGCTCTGTTCTGGGGGCAGTCAGTACCGACTGAACAGGAGTTGGGACAGGTTTCCATTTCAGAAAAGCCACGATGCAAATGCAGGTTTTCAATGGCTGCTCTAAGGCTCATGACGTTTTCTTTTTCTCCAAGGAAATAAAGATAATGTCTTTGATGTTCCCACAGACTGCCAGCCAAAGCAGACTCCAGGACAGTGGGAACCTTCTGTCATTGAACTGCTTTGAACTGGGTACAACGATGGGGCTTTTGTTTGGTTGGTTTGTTTTGTTTGCTTGTTTTACTATGGTATTCCTGCAGTTCCCTAAAGATCAGTGTAGACTGAACCTCAGCATGAGTGATTTACACATTAAGGGAAAAAGCTAAGCCAAGCCTGGAGTCCTAAGCTTAAAATGGGGCTTCCACCAAGGAAGTTGCCCTGGGCTATATCTACACCCAGCAAGCGTACCAAAGGACAGAGCACCAAGATCTCCGTCTACCAAAGAAAAATTGGTTGGTGCATCAGTTTGTGCAGGACCCCTGTGTCCAGATCCTCTAGCCTTGTGGTCTCCCTGTGCAGCTCCTGACCCCTCAGTGCATGCAGAGAAACTAGAGGCCCTGTTTAGATACAGCCAAGGGACAACTAATTTTCCACGTGGGTGGGTGGGAAACTGCCGCTGAACCTCTGACATGCACTCTGGTCCCACGATTTCATCACTGCCCCTTGGCAGTGCGGCCTTGCCAGCACACAGAGGAAGGGGATGCAGGCTATCCTGATGAGACCTGATGGATTTTGGTCAGTAGATGGAGGAAGAGGGGCACCTGTTGGAGGCCTGGGGGAAGGGAATGGGGCAGAAGGGGGAGGGAAGGTGGTAAGGGGAAGATAAAATATAACAATTGAGATGTAATGTGGATAAATTATAATAAAATTTAAAAAGCATTTAAAATGTTAAAGGAAAATTGGGAGAAAACATGCAAGGATTTTGTAGAAACGCATTATTTTTGCAGGAAACTGTGAAGCACTCACTGTTTTGACATAGTACAGTATTCACGGTCTTCTCTTTTAAAAACAAAAAAGCAAAACAAACAAACAAACAAAAAATCATCCCCAACTAGTTCTCTTAAAGAGTCAGGAAGCACTTCTATCAGTGGGAAGACTTTAACAAAAACTAGGCAGGTACCAGAAATGTTAGCAATATCAGATATTTATTAATTTAGGGACCCTTGGCTGATATGCCTTAGTTTTCAGAACATACACATTACATATGTATACATCTACATGCATACACATACATATCTATATATAGATATATATTAGATATGGATATCCATATCTATCTCAAGAAGCAGGCTAGAGTCTAGCCTTACATGCATGTTTTCTAGAAGGGAAAAAAAATGTTTCTCAGATAATTTTATTCTACAGCAAGATAAATTAGTAGCTTCGTGTTTTTTATAGAAACATAATTTAAAGTGTCCCAAGAAAAAGGTGCCAGCTAAACTTGCTTCTGTTCGTTCTGGACACGGAATATCCCAGCCAGATGCTGATAGACAGACAGACAGACAGACAGACAGACAGACAGACAGAAGAGCGGGAGAAGCACTGCAGGAAATCCTTTGTGCTGAAGCGCAGAAACAGCGCACACAAATCTGCTTCAACTTAAGTCAGGAAAAGCAGAAAAAGCAAGAAATCTATAGAATATATTTTAAAATAATTTTAAAATTCTGTCAAGTAGCAGTAATATTAAGAAAAACGCTTGGGTTCTGAGCATTGGCACTTAGTGTGGATTTTGTTTTAGATTTCTTACATGGAATGTTTTGTTTAGAATACAATGAGGTGCATTCTTAAAATTGTCTTTAAAATTGTCCCATTTTAAAATTAGTTTTTCTTTCTTTCTTTCTTTCTTTCTTTCTTTCTTTCTTTCTTTCTTTCTTTCTTTTAAAGGTATTTCTTAAGAATTAGCTGATTTGGTGACTCAAATTGTTTCCCCCCAACAACACTATAAGCCTGTGGTTCCCGCCTCCTCCTCCCCCCTTCCCCCCCCCCGCCCCGTTCCTCCCCCCTCCACCGGCCCCGTCCCTCTGGCAAAGCAAAAAGCAAAAAATGCAAAGTTTCACAAAACATAAGCAATATAACCTACAAAATATGTACTTGCTTTCTGCTTTTGTACACGTCTCTGGAGAAACTGTAAATACTGGCAATTTAGAAATGAGAATGAGCATCTTTTCTGCAGAGGCCTTCTAGCCAGTCAGGGAGTGTGGGCCAGGGGTGGGGCAGGCAAGGGGCTCGATGTGTTGGGGACCATTGAAAAGCAGATGTAGCAGGGCTCTCCTGCCCTCTAGTGGTTAGACCTCAGAAATACAACTTCCTTAGGGGCTTAGTTTTATTCTTCTGGGTTTACTTTAAGGAATTTCAAGTACATTTAATTAAGACATCTTTATGCGGGCACCAGGGACAGCTAAGATCTTGCCCCTCATTCATTTAGATTACAGAGTAGATCATGCTAAATATCATCATCACCATAATGATATTGCGAAGATCTCACCTCCCTCCTTGACACACCTCAAAGCACCCATATTTTGCCTAATTCCCTGCATCTTTTCCTTTTGTCCACCTTGAAAGGCGGAGAAGGAGGAGAGCGCATTCCTAGTGGGGCCACTGTTTCATTGCATGAGCCCAAGCCAGGGCTGGCCGAGGTTGAGAGTCCCCAGGGAACCACATATTTGAATGTGGGTATAAGGCTTCCTCCTCTGTTATTTTTAATTACTGTAGATAATTCTAACTTCTCAGTTTCTACCTTTTCTTCCTGATACTTATATTATAAACTAACATGAACACACTAAAGGTGTTCACTACTATTCTTAAGCCCACCCACTTTTTTGCTGTCTCTTCATCTGGTCGCTTACTTTCTAGTCACATGCACCCAAACCTTGAATTAGTACAAAACCTGATACTGCAATCAGTACTACACAAATGCAGACATTGAATCAAGTGTGTTAGCACATCAGTAGTAAACACAACACAACGGTAATCAAAATACCTCTTTGGCTTAGTCTCTGTTCCCTCTGAGTGTCCCGATACTAGCAGAAGGCACTGTTCTAGGGGACTCACATTGCTATGGGTGCAGCCACGAGAGCAACTCTGAGTCACGCACACAATTAAGACTTGGCCTTTTCCCCCCGTGCAGTTTTTCTTTTCTGTCCACTGTTGATGTCAGCATCCCAGGTTTTTGGAGAAGATTCTTTTAAAGCATTGATCTTTAGCAGGATCGAAGGCTTGGTCTTTCCTTTTTTTTTTTTTTTTTTTTTTTTTTTTTGTTCTTTTATGATGATGCTTTCTCTATGTAGTCCTGGCTGCTCTGGAACTCAATGTAGACCAGGCTTGCCATGATCTCAGAGATCCACCTGCCCTTGCCTCTCCTGTGCTGGCGATAAAGGTCTGTACCGCTAGGCTAGGCTGGCTTATTTTGATACGATCACATTGGAGAATGCTGCTTGAAATGTGAGAAGACTGGGAGTCTTCTGATGTTGCGTGTTTGATTCTGTAGAGGCCTGCTAGGCGTTTCTGGTTTTCTGCTCTGTTCACTGTCACCTTTCTCACTAACGTTCTCCCTGATTTCTGCCATCACTGAGCAGCGGGCGCTAAAGCTTCCTTGTAGCACAGTCTTGCTTGCTCTCTACTGTTCTGTCGTTCACTGCTCCGTGTATTTGGAAACTGTTTTGTGAAATGCATTCCTGTTGATCCACACGGCTTTCTGGAAATGGACCCTTTGATCATTTATTCATATTCTTTGATTCGTATATTGCTAGATTTGGCTTTTTTTCTTTTACCTGCCATAGTTATAGCAACCCTCTTCACAGCAAATCATTAAAAAAACAATATTCACTCTTATCCTTTTGTGTCCTTATATTTGAATTAAGTATACTCATAAAAAGAAAAAAAAAAGAATCACTGACAAAGTTGATCAGCTGCAGGGGCCTCCTTTGTGAAGATAATAGAAGTTGAGCAACCTTGGGTAGCCTTCTGTGAACACGTATGTCCTGGTGGCGGGAAGCTCGGGTGGCCTGCTGTCTGGTGTGCAGAGTTCAGCTAAGCAGCTAGTGACAGCTGCAGTGGCTGTCCACTCACGCCCTTCACCCCAGTTTCCAATGTGCACACTTAATGCCTGGCTGCAGGTTCTCTGCACATAGAACATGGTGAGACAATATCAAATGATACAATCTTTTTCATGAAAACCTACTTCCAAAATTTCAGCTAAATTAAGAACCACTTGCCCGAAGATATGGTTTCCAATGGCAGCTTTTACAATACATGGTTGACTATTGTAAAGATGACTCATTTATAAGATTAAGAAACTAAATTAACTCTCTCTCTCTCTCTCTCTCTCTCTCTCTCTCTCTCTCTCTCTCTCTCTGACTCTGTCTCTCTGTCTCTGTCTGTCACTGTCTGTCTCTGACTCTGTCTCTCTGTCTCTCTGTCTCTGTCTGTCTCTGTCTCTCTGTCTCTCTCTGTCTCTCTCTGTCTCTCTGTCTCTCTCTCTCTCTCTCTCTCTCTCTCTCTCTCTCTCTGTCTCTCTCTCTCTCTCTCTCTCTCTCTCTCTCTCTCTCTCTCTCTCTCTCTCTCTCTGTCTGAGACAGTGCTTTTTTGTGTGGCCCAGGCTTGCCTCAAGTCATGATTCCCCTTACTCAGCCTCCTTAGTGTTGGGATAACAGACAGGTGCCACCATGTTCAGCGCAAACTGTTTCATCTTATTGGGAGTGAAAATGTTCAGGTATGACAATCATTTATGTCAACATATTAGCATATTTACTGTATAGTACATCTCCAATGTTTAGGTGAAATTTGACAGTAAAGATGGCAGACATTTAGAATATTAAAACACACACACACACACACACACACACGAATGTACAACGAAGAGAGTAGGCAGCTGGACACAGGAATCATCAAAGGCCTGATTGGCACGCTCACTCCAACTTTTCAACATCAATTGAGTTACTTGCCACAATTTAGTGAATAGACAAGCACTGATCCATCAGTTTTCCTCCACTACACTGCGGTCTTCCTTTATGCTGCTCAAAAACCCAGTTGATACCTCAAAAATAAGAGCTACCTCACTGTAAACTCTGTTCAGGTTCTATAGGAAAGAAATTACCACCATCTTTTAAAAAGAAAAAGAAGCACATGTTACAGTTTGCGACATGATTTAACTGCTCTGATTTGCATGAATGCAAGGAAACCCAGTTCTTCCTTGAAGAAGCTGAGGAGGCCGTTGGAGACCAGAACATGTGACTGAGCATCAGATGAAAGATGAAACAGAGGTGAATTTCCCAAAACATGATGCTCAGAGCTTTAATCCCTTCAGATATTTTTATCAAAGAGATTTGGAAAATGATATTCTCCACTGAATGAAAAGTTATTATGATATATTGCTATGTCTGACATTTTGATATTTAAAAAAAAAACTCCACATATCTGTGTTAAATCAATGTTCAAGCATTTTATTTTTGGATTATGTAGATTATTTTAATTTGTAATATGTAAAAATATATAAGTATGTTGTGTTCATTATATTCTGGGTATTTTACATGTGACACACTTTAGTGCATATTATCTCTTTTAGTAGAGGACATATGAAAAGTACAGGCTTGCAGGCCGGGTTTCTGAAGAAATGACTAATGGTAGTCTGATGAAGATAAGAAGTCCTAGAGAAAGGTCATCTCGCCAATGATGTGTGGAAAAGTAGTAAAAAAAAAAAAAAAAAAGATTCTCAGGAACACATGGAGAGCAAAGGAAAAGTAAGCCACATAGTGGAAAGGAATTAGAATTATAAGGAGGATCTGCACTTCAATCTAGAACATTCTTCTAGACCTGCACACATGCTCTGTTCGCCCTTTTTATCTGAGTGTGGCTTCCTTCAAAAACATCCAATCCACCCCAATTCTAACTTCTCTAGAATTTAATCAGTACACTCAATCGCAGGGTTTGCTATTTGATCCACCATAACAACTTTAACCCATTTTCTGAGCCAACTTTTGGGGTGAGACCAAGAAGATCCTGAGGGATTCAGTGAGAAGAATAAAAGCATCTTCTATTCAGGAAGGATGGGTGCTCCACTGCTAGCATCAGAGCACAGGAAGAGAGTGTCAATGCAAGCTCTGTTTCCAACCCATATAAAGAGGTATTGAGGACAATTGCACTGCCTCCAGAGCATCAGCAGACTCCAGCAAAAAATACAGGCCATACTCAAAAATATAAAGGCCATCGTGTATGGGTGCTCGGTGGAGGGTGCTTTGGACATGTGAGGGAAATAATGTCTTTTCCTTGTGTCCCTGTGCTGAGAGACACATTAGCAACAGATAAGCACATGCATGCACTTAGCATGTTATATATGATTATATATATGTATATGGGTCTTCATTGGGAATTCCTTCTCTAGATTTGGCAAGTTGATAGTCTTGGGTAGAGGTGGTAGGACAAAGAGAAGTGTTGTTTACAGGTAGAACATTAGGGGAACTGAAAAAGGCCTGTTTGCCAGATTTCTCATGATGCTCCTTTGAACTAATAATGCAAACATTCACTCAAGTTTAAGGGAGAAGAGTTCTAACTTCTATCTTCAACTGCCATGCCAACTGTATCAGTCAACTTTCCATTACTATAATGAAATCCCAGAGGCTGAGGGCATTATAGAAAAAAGTTTATCTAGATCGTAATCTTGTAAATTGGAAAATATGACATCATCTCAGCTGTGCGTAAGGTCAACAAGGCAAAGAATACTGAAAACCACATAGTAAGTGTCATCACAGTGGTAGGGGCATGTGCATATAAGAGAGGGAAGAGAAGAGACAGAGAAAACACATGTGTGTGCACACACACACATGAGAGAATGGGTCAGGGTTATTGCTTTATAAAAACCCTGTCATGAGAACTAAACAGAGTCCCATGAGAACTTTGTCATGTCCTTCTAAAGGCAGAGCTCATAGTGCCTTATTACTTCCCTCTGAGTTTTACCTACTAAAGGTTCAACCATCTCCTAGCATTGATACACTAGGGACCATGTTTCCAACACATGAGCCCCTGTGGGGTCATATTCGGACTACATCCAAAACAGACCACCATAGCATCCCATTTAGTCTCAGATTAGAAGGTGACATGTAAAGTCCTTAGGAGTGTAAGTCCTACTTTGCATGGAGACTTAAGTATTTGCACACACACACACAAAACAAAACAAAAAACAAAACAAACAAAAACAAAAAAACAACAAAAAAAAAAACACCACAGGCTTAGAGAATCTTTCAACTGAAATGAAATGCTGACCAACTCCCAGCAGGCATTTTTAAGGCTTTGTTGTTGTTGTTGTTGCTGCTGCTGCTGCTGCTGCTGGTGGTGGTGGTGGTTTGTTTAAGGCCCATGTTTCTAGGGTTTCCAGGCTGTTCTAGAACAGCTGGGCCCCAGTAGATCACACCTCCAATTTACTAAGTATCCGAGGCTAATAAATGTGCAACTCACCCAGGTAGGAGTTAGGAATTGTTTCCCTGTGTCATTAAATCCATTCATTTAATTCACCCAAGAACAGATTGTTTCTCTGTGGAGTTCGTACATCACTGCTGTGCCAGGTGGTGGGTTATACACTAGCGCTGAGCTAGGGAATGGGGCAGAGTCACAGTGCCTTAAATCAACTGCAAATGAGCCCAGTGGCCAGGAACTATCATCTACGGACATCTTGAGACAAGCTGTTCCCCTGTACCACAGAGAGGCATGGCTTCTTTTTTTCCTTCATCCCCTTTCCACCTAAAGTTCTTCTATTCCTGTGTTTTCTCCTTGGCTTTCCTCTTCTGAGATCCACGGGCAAGTGAAAGCACTCTTCAACGGGAACCCACATTTCCTAACTTTTTTTTGCAAGAGGCTACATCGAAATTTTGCTTATATTTCCTTAATAGCTAGGAAAGAGGAGAAATAGATCCTTTGATTTGTGTGTGCACACGCGCACACACACGCTCATGCACACACACACACACACACACACACGCGCGCGCGCGCGCGCGCGGTAAAAGGCACTTTTTTTCACTTGAAGAAATAATCATAATGAGGCACACGATTATCTTATACACTCACTTGTGCTTCCCCTTCTTCCCTAGCCGTGGTTTTTCCAAGAAGTATTTTGGGGGGGGGGGCGGGTGGGTAGCTCAAGTTGGCTTTGACTTTATGATCCTCCTGCCTCAGCAGATTATATGGTTCAGATTTAAGCTTTCATTCACACTTATGCTGAATCTACTAAACAAAAATGGTCACAGTAAAAAGTGGTCCTAGTTGAAGATGAAGAGTATGTTGTGTGCCTTACAGGCAAGCAGTAGCTCCATGTGTGGCAGGCAGAAGTGGCCAAACCTGCGAGAGGTGGAGGAGAGAGCAGAGCAGCTTATGATGGGATGGCATGAGTGGCGCGTGTGGCTTGGCTGTCCTTCTCTAAACGTGGCAACCTAAGGATACAAGTGTAGGCTTTCAAAGGTTTAACAGCTATGATTCGACAAAGACCTGGATGTTATATTCTTCTCCTTGCCAGTTTGTGTGTCTTTGAATAAAAATTATGAAAATCATTGATTATGCCTTGCTGAGAAGCCTTCTGCTTCAGCTCCATGATATAGAGTTTACAGATGCAAGATTTAGAAAGCAAAAGTGGAAAAAAATAGAATGATGACGATGGGTGGGAATGGACCAGTGGACACTCCTTTGGGAACTGCACTTTGTGTCACTGGACATTCTGAAAGAAATCCAGCTTTCCCCCAAATCTTTAAGAAGTTATCTATTGGAAAGCCTTTCCCATGTTTATAGAACCCAGAGCATAAATATATAACAGGTTTTCTTACTCTGTACTTCCGAGCTTCATGAACACAAAGGACATGGAGCTGTCCTGATGCTTAACATGCAGAGAACTTTGTCTACAGAAACACAGGGCGCAGCCTTAGAAAGTCAAAATAAACTATGATGTTCCTGTTAGGGGAAAAGTGACATGCCTCAAATGAAGACTGCACTATGCAAGTGGGTGCAAACCAACTTTCCTAAGATGGAAACTTGGTCAAAAACATAACTACACACATCTTCTCAGGACACGAGCCCTAGACATCAACTTGGCTTTATTCTAACCAACTTTTGTCTCCACTGTGACACATTTGAAGAACATTATGATTTATTACAGAATGTGGAAAGTTAAAAAGGCAAAAAAACCTGTTGTGGTTATGCAGTCACTTGATGCCCAGAGTCACTGGTTTATTCGTTTGTTAAGAAGGGGTCACAGACATCAGGTGCAGCTGACAGTAGGACAATTCTCAGAACGATCTGTAATTCCTCAGTTGCAGTGAACTAGTGGTCTGGAACTGTGGCCCTGCCTTGGTCGCCTCTCATCTTCAGCTCAGCCACAGTCAGTGGGCTGCTCGTGCTTACCACCTAGCTATTCTTCATTTCCAGGAAGGAGTGATGGGGGAAGTTGTCCACCCTATGGTCAGAGCAAGAATACAGACAATCACAGAGAGAAAGGCATGCTGGGATTACAAGGAATCTACTGCAATGCAATATGAATGGCATGGGCATAGCCTGCCTATACACCAAGGTAGTTTGGTTGGTGAAGAGGAAAATGGAGGAAAGATAACATTAGTGCTGTCCTTATAGTCACTATTCTGTAATCTGTTTCTGGAAAATATTATCTAAAATATTCATTCATTCAGGATACTGAGGGAAATTGTTCCTTAGACTAACTGGTTATCAACTGAGATATAAAATTCATTGCCACTTAAGGTCAGTATTTATAACTTCATTTTTTTAAATACTTCTAGCCAAATCTACACTAGGGGAATGTGCATAAGGGTAGGCCAAGACAGTTGACAGTTTAATTTCAAAAATGTTACCTGGCTTATGTATATTTGGGCTTCATTTCACTTCTCTCATACCATTTGTCATGAGATCTGAAAACTTTCAGTTTCTAAACCAACGGGCAGAAGGCCATGGTTGCTGTGAGCCAGTCTTGGGACTGCTCTCCTGACTGGATCATATCTACTCAGGCCAAGGGTGCAGGCATACAGTATGAGGATGGATCTCCTTACTGGCTTGGTCTGAGATGAGCTCAAATATCAATCCCAATGAAGATTGCCTCAGCCTTCCTCCATTTTCTTCTATAAGACTCATTAAAAAGTCATTAGGACAGGGTAACCCAGTTGTATTCTCCATTGGGTTCCTCTTTCACTCCTGCGAATCTTTCTCATTTTTCCTTAATCAGTCTGTTTGCTCTGCTTATTACATGTCTGTGTTTTCTTATTCTTCCTGGGTGTGAGATAACAAACTCAAAAGCTCATGATGGCTTTGGTGACCACTGATGGTCTGGTACCCACTTGTCCCAGGGGAAACTCACAAAGAACTGATTATGGTTCTGTTGTTCTAAAAAAAAAAAAAAAAAAAAAAACAAACAAACAAAATAAAAACAAAGCAACAACAGCAACAAACAGAACAAAAATAAAAAAAGCCACTGTGGGACTAATGGATCAGACTATTGTGATTATAATTAATATTGCCCATGGTAAAGATCAAGGAGTATATAATACCCAGATAGCAATTTCTATAAAGATACATTGTCAGTAGACGTTGCATTTACTATGGAAAGTGGGTTTAAGTAAGGTACGCATCACACACTTATTGGTTTTATAATCAAGACTATCTTGGAAGCAGATTTAATTCAGAACAATTGCTATTCTGAAAGGCTGGAATCACGCTGCCAGCATCTGCTTAGACACCGTGCGTTCACATGGAAACCAGCTGCTGAGCCTCGCTTCTGGAGTCTCTGCAATAAACAAGCAGCAGTTGCTTTCTGAAACTCATATACTGGAGACAATGCACACTTCCTCCATTTCTTCACTACGTGAAAGATGCCCATGACATATCACCATTCTCTCAGTTTTTTCACAAACTAAAAAGTTTTTTTTAATGAGTAGAAGAGACAGCAGATGAAAACTATTATTGGTCCAATTTGCATTATTCTTGGATTCTTTTTCCTTTTCATCCATTCCCAAGTCTGTCCCCAAATGACTCTACCATATATTTATAACCTTTAATTGACATTCTTTGTTCGGCAAGTTAGAACTGTATGCAAGATTTTGTAAGTTCTGCCTTTCATCTAAAATTATAATTAAAAAGTGGGCTTGTCCACTCACTGGGAAGTCCACTTTCATACCCTGGGGCAGAAATCCCAAAAATAGATCTGAAGCAGATGCCTTTGGCTTCCTTTAACTTCCCTTCCACCTCCTTTCTCCCCTTCATCCCTTTCTCACCACCTGCCACCAGTTCCACTCAGCAAAATTCTTGCATTTAATATCATTTCTAATGCAGTAAACTGAACTCATGATGTAGAGAAAACAGTAAAACATGTTATGAAGCACCCATATTTAAGCTAGAAGATCAATAAAGATCAGGGACAGGCCATGCTGCAGGTGGATGAGGGCTTTTTCTTCAGTTGATCACTTGTGATTTTTTTTTTAGAACTATATACTCATGATGAAATATCCAATGATACTAAAAATAATCCTAAAGGCTAGAAGGTGACAGAGGGGTGAAAGATGACACAAGACAACCAGCTAACACCTATTTGGGGGTTTATCAAGCACAAGATTGTAATATTCTTGGATGCAGGGCAAAACTTCAACACTAACTCCAGGCAGGTGACTAGCAGGCTTAGTCAACTCTCTGGGCTAGTATAATCTCAGTGAATCTGGAAGCAACAAGTAGCTTTCCATAGGGAGTGTCTCCGTGTCCCTAAATATTTCCTGATTCACGGATCATACCTTTCTGAACTAGAGCCACTTGTAGAGTCAATACAAGCAACATTTTTCTTCTAGGCATTTTTGTTACAAAAAATATGCTTAGCTCCCAGGCTGGCCAGATGTGCATCTGCTGCCCTGCTCTTCTGCGGCCAGCTGCAGCACTTGTCCCAGGCCTGCCCTTTCCCTGGGTGGCTAGAAAGGGCTCAGGAAGCCCATTCACATCAGGGAGCCTCGGACTTGAAAGCTCTGCCTTAGCTAATCTCTCTCTTTCTTTTTTTCTCCTTAAATCTACATGTTCTAAAATCTTCTTTGGCAAATCCTTTAGTAATTGAGGTTTCTCTTGCTCATGTTGAAAATTATAGTACTTTTACATTGTCACTTGAGAGTTAAAAATAAACAAGCTTCCGAAGTAGCTAAAACATGGCCATGGTAGCTAAAAAAATATAGCCAGAAAGGGAAATATTGTAAACAATGTCACACTTCAGAAAATTGTGTTACAACTCTGACATGCAAGTACTTGTATCCACTATAGGTGACTGGTCCACATGAGGGGCCATGTGCACATCCTCAGGACTGCAAATCTTTTTGTTGTTGGTGGTGGTGGTTGTAAATATTTTTGTCTTCATTTTTTATTATTTAAACATTTTTTAATATATACATTTATATTATTACTCATATATACAATAAACTATCTATAGGAAGAAGAACCATGACATAATCAGGAACTATATAAATGTTACATTCTTAGTGTTTTGGCTATTTGTATTTGACAGCCTTGAAGAAAACATCGTTCCTATCTTGGTGCGTCTAAAATTCTGAATGTGAATCAATGTCCATCACATCCTGTCATTATCACCTTAAAACATTTATCTAGACCTAAAAGCATCTTAATCCCTAAACAATTAAGCTTCATTGTAAAACTAAGCTACCTGGTCTTCAATCCCATCAGAGACTAGAGAAGGAATAAACTTGATTACCTGAGTATGCCGGGAGTGCAGGTTAGTAGCTTCAGGAATGCAAATCTTTAATGTTTTGAGAACATTGTCTTTCACTTCCTTTCCATATCTGAAAGGCATGGTTTCTTTTACAAATACAAAACACTCCCAAGTGAGGGTCAAGACAGATTTATAAATCTACCCCATGGAACATCAGAGGTAGAAAGGTGGCTCGTGGGCTTGTCTACTGCCAGCCTGCAAAGCTGAGGGCCTGAGTCTCAGTTACCTGCATGGCACGCCAAGGCCCTAGTCATCAGAAGGAGACATCAAGTCCTCTTTGCCTTTCCCTACATTATTAATCTGCAGCAACCACAGAGAACTGCAATAAAACCCCTAAAGGCCCCAGTGCCATTTGAAAAAGTACCCAATGCAGAAGAAAGCAAACATTTGGCAGACAGTTGGCTCTCACTTGGCATCTTCTGGAAGACTATCAAGTCAACCAATCTGATTTCCTCTATTTCCCTGCTCTTGCAATGACTGTCTCTTTTTTTTAAAAGGCACAGGAATGGATCTATTTCTTCCAATTAATCTGACATGAGGACCAGGAAAGTGTAATATAAATGACACACATTGCACAATTTCCTGGTTAGTTTGAAAACTAAGTATCTGGCTTATTATGTAAGTACTGACACTTCAATT
Source organism: Acomys russatus (assembly GCF_903995435.1). NCBI lineage: Eukaryota > Metazoa > Chordata > Mammalia > Rodentia > Muridae > Acomys > Acomys russatus. Next base: position 5,295 of record NW_026131438.1, on the reverse strand, counting down.
ATTGATTTAAAAACTCTTGCTGGGCTTAAGGAACTCCCATTGAAAGCAATTCTTTCTTATAACACGAAGGCACATTCATGCAACCAAGGGAGGAGGCTGCAGTTCTCAGTCTGGGATCCTTTGTGTTTTAGCTTCCTCTTCTAAGCAGCAATTATGAAGAGATGGAATGAAAATTAGCAAGTGCTTTGTAAGTTTGTGAAGCCAGGGCTGTAATGAATAATAGCATTAGCACACTGACACAGACATCTCCTACAATGCCACTCTATATATCACAGCCCTTAACACAGACTGACGTTTTAGTAGGAATGCATGCAGACATTTAATCTCAGTTGATAAAACACAATGTAAGAATGCTGCCTGCAGTTCCATGTCACAGACAGAAACAAGGCCTGACTCTTCATTCTGCATTTTTTTAAAAAATTAAATTTATTTAAAATTATTTTTCACTTTACATCTTAATTGTAGCCCCGTCTCTTGTCTCCTCCAAGTCCCACCCTCCCTCCCTCTTCCCCTTATGCCCCTGCCCTACTCCTCTGACAGGGGGAGCCCTCCTCCCTTACCAACTGAACCCAGCCTATCAAGTCTCATCAGGACTGCCTGCATTCTCTTCCTCCTTGGCCTGGTAAGGCACCCTGTCAGGGGGAAGTGATCAAAGTGCAGGCCACAGGGTCCATGGCAGAGACAACCCATGCTCCCCTTACTAGGGAATCCATCTGTGGATACTGAGCTGCCTATTAGCTATATATGAATAGGGAGCCTAAGTCCTCTCTATGCATGTTCCTTGTTTGGGGCATCAGTCTCCACAGGCCCCTCAGGGGCCCAGATTTATTGAGTGTGGTAACCCAGACCCAGAAAGACACATGATATATACTCATTTATAAGCAGATATTAGCCATATAATACAGGATAGCCATACCACAATCCACAGACCTAAAGAAGCCAAGTAACAAGGAGGACCCTAGGGAGGATGCTTAACTCTCATTCCAAAGGACAAACAGAATAAACACTGGAAGCAGTTGAAGAGAGGGAACAGGACAGGAGCCTTCCATAGATGTCCTCTGAAAGACTCCACCCAGCAGCAGGTCAAAACAAAAGCTGAGTCTCACAGCCAAACTTTGGTCAGAGCGTAGGGAGTCTTTTGGAAGAGTAGGGAGATAGAAGGACCCAGAGGGGACAGGAGTTCCACAAGACGAACAGAACCATTCTGCACTTCGAATAACCTCCAGTTCCTTTTGCATAAAGCAGGAGTAAGTATGTTTCACAGTAACTTCAAACACAAGAAGGCATGGTGGGCGAGTATACTGGTGATATCATTACTGAAAATGCTGTAATGTACAGAAGGAAACACTTCAGAAGGAAACCTACTGACTAGAAAGAGCAAAGCATCTGGATGATGTGCTACTGTTTATCCAAAGGTTAAAGCTATTATGAACTTTGTTTAAATACATAATTTTATAAAATTTGGACTAAGTGTCCTGCGAGTCTCAAAACAAGCAACCTGTCCTTAAAAAGCACTCACAATCCTTTTCTATAAACACCTGACAGCAAATTCTCTATTTTCACGGAAAATTCCGTAGAAACATAGTTTACTCATATTAGCTATTGCTGTGACAAAAACACTTTGTCCACAGTGGAGGGAACTTTATTTTGGCTCAAGGATTTGCAGGTCTTAGTCTGTGGTTACTTTAGCTTATTGTTTCCAGGACTGTACTGAGGCAGAGTAACACAGTGGAAACCCCAAAGGGAGGAAGGAACATGTTTCAAGAACATTCCTCAAATGATTCAGCTTCCTTCTGTTAGGTGAGTCCTGACTCCCTAAAAGTTTTATCACCTACAATGCCAAAGACTGGTAACCAGGACTCCATATGTTAAAAGACATACAAGACACAAACCATAATTCTTATCTTCTATTTAGTGCCTTTAGTATATGGACATGATTGTGTAGATGTGTACAAGTGTGTATACGAGTGTGTATGTGCAGGTGTGGAGACTAGAGCACACAGTTGAGTGCCTTCTTCTAGCATTCTTCATGTTATTTTAAATGGGGTTGTACACTGGACCCAGAGGTCACTAATTGGATAGGCTGGCTGGCCAATCATTTCCTGAGGATCTGTCTGTTTCCGACAGCCCCCGGCATCCTCTCACACTTACATAGATTCGGAGGATCTAAACACAGGCCCTTTTGCTTTTGTGGCAGGTACTTTGGTAACAGAGCCATCTTCTCAGCTTCTTGTCCTTTACTTTGAAGATAGAAGTGACCAATATCTATCTAATTATAAGAAAACTAAGCATGCATACCAAGTATTTTTATAAAAATGACTTAAACCATCATCCTGAAATTAAAAGTAGAGGTGGTTGGTGGTGTGTGTATGGCACATGCATTAGTGGAGTCAATGCTCTGTAGTTTTGTAATATCTGTTGCAAAGCATTGTCTATGCATTTAACCATAGCTATTGCAATAATTTTCTAGAGAAGGAACTTGTTAAAGAATTATGTTTATAAACATCTTAGCAATAACTGACCAGTTTAACTTATACCTAGAAAATTAGCTTATTTAGAGTTCTACTAGCAAATCATTCCTTTTAGTAAGAATGTGCTTGCATTTGAGTACTTCCTTCCTGGCTTGAGAGAAATCATTTTCAGGCACAACATTCACAGAAAAGATGATGGTAATGATTTATTTTAAAAATCTCACATAAATATTTGTCTCACTTAAATAATTTTATTTTTTTCATAAAACTAAGATTTGTATGCTGGCTGCCCCCTCAACCTTTTTGGAAGCCAACAAGTGGGTACTGTATACTCAGCTGTGAGGTTTTTTTTTTATCTGTACACTTAAAAGCAGCAGGGTGCGTAATTAGGAATGCCTGCCATCTGCAGATCCCTCCAGGTGCAGGAGGCATTTGCTTTATTTAATATTACCACAGCATTAATTTTACTTCATTGGTTTGTGTCATTTGTCTTTTATTTCAAATTCAGATTGGCAAAACTAAATCAATAGATATCATGTCCTGTTTCATTTCAGTGAATATTTTATAATGTCAACAGTATTAAGGAACCTTGGTATCTTGGAAATGACTGGCTAACTTTCACAACTAAAGAAAAAAAAGTGCTATTAACACAGTCTTCTTTGCATTAGAACACATTTTCAAAGGGGAAAAGACACCACTTTAGGTGGCCTAGGAACTAGCAGATAGAGCATCACAGACAGGAAAAAGTACTTCAGTTCCTTAAGTACAGGAAAGTTTCCATTGTGCTGTGATGTCCTGCTAACCATGGCAGTACTCCCTTAGTAAGAAAGAGCAGGCCTCAGCTTCAGACAGTGATACCTAGGTAGAAGTTCTACCTATGTTATTTTGTATTTACAGTAAGTCATGCTGACTTCTCAAAGTCGTGGGATAAGCTTCCTCTCCAGACAACTTAAGTTGAATGGCTGTCTTAGTCAGGGTTACCATTGTAGTGATGAAACACTATGGCCAAAGCAACTTGGGGAGGAAAGGGTTTATTTGGCTTACACTTCCAGAGCACTGTTATCATCAGAGAAGTCAGGACAGGACTTCAGGCAATGCAGGAATCTAGAGGCAGGAGCTGAGGCAGAGGACACGGAAGGCTGCTGCTTACTGACTTGATCCCCATGGCTTGCTCAGCCGCTTTCTTACAGAACTAGGACCACTAAGCCAGAGACAGCACCACCTGAAATGGGCTGGACCCTCTCCCACAAATCATAAGAAAATGCCACTTAGCTGGATTTATGGAGGTATTTTCTGAACTGAGGTTCCCTTGTTCCTAGCTTGTATTAAGCTACCACAAAACTAGCAAGGACAACGACTAAGCCTTATAAAAGAAAAATAAATAATTAATAATACTTATGAAAGTACAGGGAATATCACAAAGATTATAAAACACAACACTGGAATTTTGAAAATTTTCTGTAAGTTGATTTGTAGTCAACTTTAATATCTGTTTATATATAGGAAAAAAAATCACTGAATAAAAAAATTAAAGTCTGAAGAAAGCATTAAATGTAATTACGTGGTAGCTTTAAAGAGAACATAAACTACTCTTTATTATTCTTTAATATATTTTATTAATTTATTCATATTACATCTCAATTGTTTTCACATCCCTTGTTTCCTCCCATTCCTCCCTCCCTCCCATTTTCCCCTTACTCCCCTCCTCTATGACTGTGACTGAGGGGGACCTCCTCCCCCTGTATATGCTCTTAGGGTATCAAGTCTCTTCTGGTTAGCCTGCTATCCTTCCTCTGAGTGCCACCAGGCCTCCCCATCCAAGGAACGTGGTCAAATATCTTGGCATGATATAAATAATTTATATTTTAATGTCTCATTTAACTTTCAAAATTAAGTAAACCTGCTCACTTCACTGAATGGAATAAAGCACCTCTAGGTTAATGACATTTATGTGGATGGAAGTGTTAACATGCAATATTGTCAGCTAGACTAAGGCAAGAACCATAATTTCTAGGAAAAAAAAAACTGGATATTTCCCAGACGTAAGTATATTTCTGAGCATATACAGTAAGGAGGAGAGGAAGGATCATAGAATGTTTACCAAAAACACAACCAACAGTTGAATGAACTTAAAGAGGATAGGAATAAGCACTTGAGTGATGTCCAAGGACACACAAACATGCAGTTGAAAGACATGGGACAAAGACAAATCAAGTTTGGAAAACTGAATTCAATGAAGAGGGAAATATTGAAGAGCACTAATGCTAAAATGAAGATGGAATTTAGAAAAGCTCAATAACCTAGTTAGAAAACTCAGTAGAAAGCCTTACAAGTAGAATGGATCAAGTAGACAACAGAGTACTGGAAGATCCTTGATAAAGCAGATGAATTGGGCTACACAAGCAAAGAACACAAGAAACTTACACAGAGAGAGGGTGGGAGAGGGAGGGAGGAGAGAGAGAGAGAGAGAGAGAGAGAGAGAGAGAGAGAGAGAGGAGAGAGAGAGAGAGAGAGAGAGAGAGGAGAGAGAGGACGACAGCAGAGAGAGGAAGAGGAAGGAGAGAGAGAGAGAGGGAGGGAGGGAGGGAGGGAGGGAGAGAGAGAGGGAGAGAGAGGGAGGAGGGAGGGAGGAGAGAGAGACAGAGAGAGGGAGAGGGAGAGGGAGAGAGAGGGAGAGAGAGAGAGACAGAGAGACGACGAGAGGAGAGAGGGAGAGTAGGAGAGAGAGGGAGAGAGAGAGAGGGAGAGGAGACAGAGTACAAAGATGATGGAGCGAGAGAGGGAGGGAGAGAGAGGAGAGAGAGGAGAACAAGAACACGAATGA
>NW_026131437.1:0-29273 GCF_903995435.1 Acomys russatus | reverse complement strand
GCCTCTCCCTACTTACCTCTGTCACTGCCCTCTGTCCTTTGCCCTTTGCCCCCTGCCTCTGCCCTCTAGCTCTGCCTCTGCCCTCTGCCTCTGTTTCTGCCCTCTGTCCTTTGACCTCTGCCCTCTGTCTCTGCCTCTGCTCTCTGCATGTGTCTTTGCCTCTGCTCTCTGTCCTTTGTCTTCTGCCTCTTCCCTCTGACTCTGCCTCTGCCCTCTGCCTCTGTCCCCTGTCCTTTGCCCTCTGCCTTTGCCTCTGCTTCTGCGGCCTCTGCCTCTGCCCTCTGTCTCTCCCTCTGTCTCTGCCTCTGCCCTCTGTCCTTTGCCCTTTGCCCCCTGCCTGTGCCCTCTACCTCTGCCGCTGACCTCTGCCTCTTTTTCTGCCCTCTGTCCTTTCTCTCCGCCTCTTCCCTCTGCCCTCTGCCTCTGCTTCTGCCGCCTCTACCTCTGCAGCTACCTGCTGCCTCTGCCTCTGCCTCAGCCATCTGTCCTTTGCCCTCTGCCTCTGCCTCTTCCTCTTCCCTCTGCCTCTACCTTCTGCTTCTGCCTCTGCCCTCTGTTCTTTGCCCTCTGTCCTCTGTCCTCTGCCTCTGCCCTCTGTCCTTTGACCTCTGCCGTCTGCCCTCTGTCCTCTGCCCTCTGCCTCTGCCCTCTGTCCTTTGACCTCTGCCCTCTGCCTCTGCCTCTGCTCTCTGTCCTTTGTCCTCTGCCCTCTGCCCTCTGCCTCTGCCCTCTGCCTCTGCCTCTGCCCTCTGTCCTCTGCCTCTGCCGCCTCTGCCTCTTCCTCAGCCCTCTGTCCTTTGCCCTCTTGCTCTGCCCTCTGCCTCTGCCGCTGCCTCTGCCCTCTCTCCTTTGCCCTTTGCCCTCTGCCTTTGCACTCTGCCTCTGCTCTCTGTCCTTTGCCCTCTTCCTCTGCTTCTATCTCTGCCTCTGCCCTCTGTCTTTTGCCCTTTGCCCTGTGCGTCTGCCACTGCCTCTGCCCTCTGTTCTTTGCCCTTTGGCCCCTGCCTCTGCCCTCTACCTCTGCCCTCTGCCTCTGCCCTCTGTCCTTTGCCCTCTGCCTCTGCCCTCTGCCTCTGCCCTCTGCCTCTGCCCTCTGCCCTCTGCCTCTGCCCTCTGCCTCTGCCTCAGCCCTATGCCTCTGCCTCTGCCCTCTGTCTTTTGCCCTTTGACCTCTGCCTCTGCCCTCTGCCTCTGCCACTGCCTCTGCCTCTGCCCTCTGCCTCTGCCATCTGCTTCTACTTCTGCCTCTACCTCAGCCCTCTGTCTCTGCTCTCTGTCCTTTGCGTTCTGCCTCTACCCTCTGCCTTCTGCCCTCAGCCCTCTGCCTCAGTCTCTGTTTTGGCAGCCTCTGCCTCGCTGTAGCGTCTACCTCTGCCGCCTCTGCCTCTTCCTCAGCCCTCTGTCCTTTGCCTTCTGCCCTCGGACTCTGCCATCTGCCTCTGCCTCTGTCTATCCCTCTGCCTCTGCCCTCTTCCCTCTTCCCTCTGCCTCCTCCTCTGCTTCTGCAGCATCTGCCTTTGCCTCAGCCCTCGGTCCTTTGTTCTCTGCCCTGTGCCTCTGCCTCTGCCCTCTGCCTCTGCTTCTCCCTCTGCCTCTGCCCCTTGTCTATTGCCCTTTGCCCTCTGCCTCTGCCACTGCCTGTACTTCTGCCTCTGTGTCTGCCCACTGTCCTTTGCCCTCTGCCCTCTGGCTCTGCCTCTGCCCTCTGCATCTGCCTCTGCCTCTGCCTCTGCCCTCTGTCTTTTGCCCTTTGCCTCCGCGTCTGCCTCTGCCTCTGCCTCTGCCTCTGCCTCTGCCCTCTGTCCTTTGCCCTTTGCCCCCTGCCTCTGCCCTCTACCTCTGCCTCTGCCCTCTGCCTCTGTTTCTGCCCTCTGTCCTTTGCCCTCTGCCTCTGCCCTCTGCCTCTGCTTCTGCCGCCTCTACCTCTGCAGCTACCTCGGCCTCTGCTGCCTCTGCCTCTGCCTCAGCCCTCTGTCCTTTGCCCTCTGCCTCTGCCTCTGCCCTCTGCCCTCTGCCTCTACCCTCTGCCTCTGCCCTCTGTCCTCTACCCTCTGTCCTCTGAGGATGAGCTCAGTCCTGATGGAACTTGATGTGCTGGGGTGGGTTGGTGGTGGTGGTAAGGGCTCCCCTTTTCTGAGGAGAAGGGGAGAGGGGAAAGAGGGGGGAGGGTGAGACCAGGAGGAGAGGAGGGAGGGGCTGTGATGTAAATATATAAATTAAAAATACATTTTTAAAAATGAAGCCTTACATTTCATCTAGATGAACTTTCCAGTGTTGTTTGATATTCCTATTGCAGTCTTTGACAACATCTTTAATATAGGACCGCATTCTTGCTTTCTTTTCCAGAAAGCTACTGCTAAGGTGAACTATGTTGAAAGAAAAAAGTTCATTAAAATTTAATGTTGAAGAAAATGATACTGCTTTCACATATGGAAGTAAATACAGGCACAAGCAACATTCAACAATACCAAAGATATTTAAAAATAGCATCAGCAAAATACCTCAAGCATGTTGTATTTTACAGCACTCAAAATTCTTGCTTTTCAGACTAGGTATACTCAATCAGTAATGTTCATACAAATATTCCAAAATCAAATACAATTCTAAAATCTGAAACATTTCTCTTTCTAAGCACTGTGAATGAGAAATGACTAACATTACTAGAATTCTTATTTTCCTGCTAATGATAGTCTTTTAAGTTTGGATATCATAAAAAATATATAATAAATAAAATAATAAAGCAAGACAAACTTTTCATTTTTTCCCAAGGAAAAATTACAGGAAAAAACAAGCCTTTCTTTTTTCTTTTCTTTTTCTTTTTTTTAAGTTTATAGGATTACTTTCCAAATGGAAGGATACTTTGCTATAATACTGTTATAACTAATTACAGTTAACAAAACAAAACAAAAACCCACCATGTTAAACAACCAGAATCCAGGCTGCATGTGGCTGTCATTTATACCCACACTTGGGAGGCAGATGCAGCCAGATCATTGAGTTCAAGGATAGCTATAGTGAATCCCAGACAAACTAAGGTTACATAGTGAGATCTTGTCTCAAAGTATTTTTAAATTAAGTTACATTTTTATAAAATTGAAGGCCACCTGAGCCTTACAGCTCTTAAGCCTTTATGTACAAAAAAAAATATCCTGGTTGGGACACTTCAGTTCGCAAAAAGTAGAACTACTGAAGCAAAAGAAGTTAGTACATGTATGGATTTTTCACTCAGGCACTTTCCCACCACATCTAGAATCACTGATTTTGCCTTTGTTGATGTTTTGACAGATGGGTTGGCTAGTTTTATGTCAACTTGACACAATATTAAATTCATCTGAGTGCAGGTAACCTCAATTAAGGAAATGCCTCTATGAGATGGGACTATAGGCAAGCCTGCAGGGCATTTTTCTTAGTGACTGATGGGAGAAAGCTCAGATCCCCTCTCCATGTGTGTGTGTGTGTGTGTGTGTGTGTGTGTGTGTGAGAGAGAGAGAGAGAGAGAGAGAGAGAGAGAGAGAGAGAGAGAGAGAGAGAGAGAGCGAGCCCTAGACACAATCTCCTGGGTTCTATAAGAGATCAGGCTAAGCAGGGCACTGGGGTGCACACCTTTAATCCCAGCACTCAGGGAGGCAGAGGCAGGTGGATCGCTGTGAGTTTGAGGCCAGCCTGGTCTACAAAGCAAGCCTGGAACAGCCAAGGCTACACAAGAGAAACCCTGTCTCAACAAAATAAAACAACAACAACAACAAAACCAAAATAAATAAGACTGAGCAAGCCATGAAGAGCAAGCTAGTAAACAGCACCCTCCATGGCCTCTGCATCACTCCTGCCTCCAGGTTACTGCCCTGTTTGAGTTTCTGTCCTGACTTCTTTTGATGATGAACAGCAATGTGGAAGTGTAAGCCAAGTAAACCTTTCCCATGTTTCTTCCCATGTTGCTTTGGTGATGGTTTTTCATCATAGAAATTAGCAATCCTGACTAAGACAAGAGGAATTTCTGCTCCTTTGCTGGGTTTCAAGGACTGAATGGTATTTCTATCAATGCATCAGTTGTGCTAAGGTCTGGGGGCCTGTTACAGTAGAGACACTGTTTAAAAAAAAAAATAGCCGGGCGGTGGTGGCGCACGCCTTTAATCCCAGAACTCGGAGTCAGAAGCAGGCGGATCTCTGTGAGTTTGAGGCCAGCCTGGTCTACAAAGTGAGTCCAGGACAGCCAAGGCTACACAGAGAGACCCTGTCTCGAAAAACAAAAACAAAAACAAAAACAAAAACAAAAACAAAAGAAAGAAAGAAAGAAAGAAAAAGAAAAGAAAAAAAGAAAAAGAAGTTGGGAGGGAGAAAGCAATCCAGGAGGATTACTAGAGAATATAGTAAATGAAACATTGATATGTGTATAAAGATGTGTGTATACCTGGGGCTGGGGAGGTGGCTCAGAGGTTAAGAGCACTGTCTGCTCTTCCAGAGGTCCTGAGTTCAACTCCCATCAATCACATGGCTCAAAGCTATCTATAATGGGGTCTGATGCCCTCTTCTGGTGTGCATGACAGCGCAGTCATATACATAAATAAATAAATAAATAAATAAATAAATAAATAAATCTTTTTTTAATGTGCATATATAAATGTGTTTTTTTGTTTTGTTTTGTTTTTCGAGACAAGATCTGTGTAGCCTTGGCTGTCCTGGACTTGCTTTGTAGACCAGGCTGGCCTCGAACTCACAGTGATCCTCCTGCCTCTGCCTCCTGAGTGCTGGGATTAAAGGTGTGTGTCACCACACCTGGCAAATATATTAATCCAAAGAATTATATAAAAAAAACTTTACCATCCATTTTTCTTTCTATAATTCCATTTAAGTCACATCTACCCAAAAGTGCCTGTTTTACTTTTCCTATCAAGGAAAAAATAACTAATAACTAAAAAAATCCAATGCTAAGTCAAAAATATTTGTGTAAAATCCTATCACTGAGAATAAAGCATTAATAAACAATCCCACAGTGCATTAACATTATAGCTTTAAACAATGTTCTCTAGATACAAATACATCAAAAACTGTACCTCCAATTTCTTCCATCCTATTCCTTACTTCATCTCTGTAAAGAAATTACATTAAAAGATTAAAGCTGGGAGTTTACGTCAGTGGTCAAGCATCACCCCTATGTGCAAAGCACTAAGTTTGATCTCTCGCACTACCAAAGCCAAGCCTTTTAATTAAATGTTTATAATATAAAATGCTTGGTTTAAAGAAAATATCACATGTGAATTAACATATCCAATACTTGTTAAATAATCAAACTTTTCCTATTCTTTTATGCTTTTTTTTTAAAAAAAAAAAATAAGAACCCAGTTAGCTCAAGATGATCATGAACTATGTAGTTGAGAATGTCACTGACCATCTTACCCTCCTGCCTCCACCTCTCAAGTGCTGGCATTACAGGTATAAAAATAATTTATTGGTCAGGCAATAAAATAATATATTACCCTGTTTCTCCATCCCTTCTTGGAGGAACCAATGCCTTCTTAGTAGTAACAAATTCTGCACTTTTTTCTGCATTGAACAAGAAAAATGAATAACAGTTTAAATATACTATTTTAGTTAATTTTAATGAAACAATAATTTTATTTGTAGTTCTTTCAGGCATTTTTCCAACATTATTTCTTAAAGCAAAAATATAAATACAATATTACTCTGACAATTAGATAAAATAAAATTATAAGTTATGAGCATTTCATAAGAACAGTTTTTCAAGTCTTTCTGGGGTAATACCTCTGTGAGTCATTTGCAATTTATTGATGGATGTGAACTTTGATACAGGCTTATGAAAAACAAGTAAGAGTAAACAAGGCATATGAAAATACTAACCTTTATTCTAGTTCAAGCAACTATATAAAAATAAAATGAACCAGGTAGGTAAAATGATTTAGGAGGTAAGGGAGCAGAAGTTAATGCCAAGCCTGAAATCAACATGACTCATCCCTGAGACACCCATAGTGGGAAGAGAGACCTAAATCCTGTAAATTGCCTCTGACCAACTTCCTTCCCTAACACACAAAAATAAATTAAACTGTGGGTTACCATCAGTACTCAGAACTGAATATACTGTATCTGTTGGAGTAGAGTCTTCTGAGGATTGCACATCATCATCATCTTCTTCACCATCATCAACTTCGAAGACTACAAAGTGCTCTTTATCCATTGCTGGCTTCAGAGACTTAAGACAAGTTTTGTCAGGGGGAAATATATGTTAATGTTTTGTCATTGAAAACTGAAAGAGAATAACAGATCTCTCATCTGAGTCCAAAGCAATCAACTTAAATAAGCCAGTAAAATATAAAATATCCAGTAAGATAACCTTAGTCAAATAGAAGTTTACCAGTTTCCATATATTATTTAGTTAGAAGTTAACAATTTGTAGTTTCTGAATGAAAAAAGAAGAGGGCTGTGGAGATGGCTTAGTTGTTAACAGTGTATACTGTTCTCGCAGAGGACCTAAGCTTGATGTGGCTCACAACTTCCTGTAACACCAGCTCTAGGACACCTTTGGCCTCAACAAGAAACTGAGCTCACGTGCCCGTACTTACATCCAAACCTGTAGACATAATTGAAAGTTAAAATCTTAAGGAAAAAATGTAATGATGGTTTTAACCCTGACTCACAATGTGTTTGTACTTAACCACTGGGATATCTAATTCTGTGTCCCATCACTGTCAGATTCTTAAGAAATTTGAGCCAATATTTAAGGCAGTTTCTGACCCAAAGTAATCCTATCCATACTATCACTCTATCTTGCAAATCTGCTGATAGCAAAACAAATATCAGACAAAATTTGACAGGGCTGGGGATGTAGTTTGGTGGTACAGGGCATGTTTATCATAAAGACCTGGGTTCAACTGTCAAAACTGCCAGAAAAAAAAAATGACTCAGCCATGGTGACTCAAGTCTCTCTTTAATCATACCATTCCATTCTGGAGACTGAAACATGCTAGTTCATGGCCAGCCCAAGTCACATACGGAGTTCTGGTTATTCTGGCCTACAGTGAGACATGTCTCAAAAAAGTCACACAATCACATAAACAAAAAGCCCAAATGAACAAACAAAAAGATGGATGTGCTTATCCATTGTTCTAGTCCTAACTAACACTTAAAAGACTGGAGCATATTGGCAGGCAGTTTCCAGATACAAAGCAATATCATGCCTTACAAAAACAAACAAACAAACAAACAAACAAACAACACCACAATGGCTCAGAAACTAGAAAAATGGCTCAGCAGTTACCAGCACTTCACCACATTTTTTATTTTCAAGACAGGGTCTCTCTGTGCGGCACTTGCTGCAAGGCTAGCCTCTAACTCAGAAATCCCTTTGTCTGCTTCCCGAATCCAGTGTGCCACCAGGCCACTGTCCCCTGTTGCCCTGTCCCCCCTAAACAGATATTAAGTTCACAGCACCAACAGTCAGCAATAGCAAGCTTACAAATGTCTGGAACTAAAACTCCAGCGAATACATTGTCCCGTCTGGCCTCTACGGACACATAAACATCAGTAGACAATATTTTTGTTGTTGTTGTTTTGGTTTTTCAAGACAGGGTTTCTCTTTGTAGCCCTGGCTGTCCTGGACTCACTTTGTAGACCAGGCTGGCCTCGAACTCACACAGATCTGTATGCCTCTGTCTCTCGAGTGGTGGGATCACAGGTGTGTGCCACCACGCCTGGCTGATTTTTTAAAATCTACTCTGGTCCTCGAAAAATTAACGTCCATACACTCTGTACCAAACTTGTGCAACACTATATAGAGAAAAATGAAGGTGGGGTTCTAAAGGACACAGCCTGGCTTCTGAGAAAGTACAGCGGTAAATACGTTCCTGTCCCTCAGTACGCCCAGCTGCGGACAACACGCCTCCAGCCACAGCTCCGAGGCCCCCAGTGGCCCCTCCATATCCTTAATATCTCCCAGCCCCTCACCCTGTCCAAACCCCCGTTCTCCAATCCCTCCTACCCCACCGCTCCTCCTGACCCTCAGCCCATCGCCTCTCCCATAGGCTCCCCGTTGCCGTCTCTGCACGTTGCCGTCTCTGCAATGTCGGCAGAGACCTCCCAGGGTCCCCACTCGTAGGCTTTCCTTCCTTCCACCCAGGCTTCAGGCCCAGCGCTCGGCAAGTTTCACCACCTCCATCTTCCTGCCAGCGGCCTCAGTGAAGTTCAGCGCCACCCTCCCCTGTCCTCTCCCCTGTCCTGTCCCCTGTCCTGTCCCCTTTCCTGTCAAAGGCCCCCGTAAACGGAATTTTGCCTCTCGGGTAAAATGGCGACCGGGACCCAGGCCTCCCTCGGCGGGGTGGGGGGGGCGCACTCCTCCCCTCCTCGCGCTCCTCCCTTCTCACACTCTTCCCTCCTCACACTCCTTCCTCCTCACACTTGTCCCCTCCTTGCACCTGAACTAACCCTCCTTGGGTGAACCAGGCTTACTGAACTCCAGACTAGCGAAGATACACACAACTCCCGTCGAAGCTTCTTCGGCAAAATGGACCTTCCGGGAGGTGAGAGAAAAGCCAGTATCAGCCAGGCTCTCTGCTGATTGGCTGAATGATGTGCGCCTGCGCATTCGGTGTTGTGCACGTGCACTTGTCTAAACCGGCCCGGGGGTGGATGGGCCCTGGTCCTCATCCTGTACATGGTACCCTATCAGGGCAAGACCTTGCCGAAGTGTTTCTAGTTCATAACCTTCCAACAAACGGCTGAGCTACTAGGAGGTTTGAGGACTCTGGCTTTGCAGTTTATTAAGTTTATCGCAGGGTTGTCCTTGCAGAGAACCAGAATTCAGTTCCCCGAACATAGCACGTGGTTTTTTGTTTGTTTTATTTTGCTTTTGTTTTTCTGGCCTTGGGTACCTGTACAGACACAGACACATTCATACACATAAATATAAAATACTTTTTACTATTTTAAAACTACAAGAAAATGAGTCAAATAAGAAAAATGAACTGTCCTCCCTTTTGAACCAGCACTTTGCCAGTGTTCATTGAAACATTTGTGTCCTGTCAATCACATCTCTGCATCTTCCGCACTGCCTCTGTCTCACCGTTGTTTGTTTGTTATTCCCCTGTCCTCCTTGTCCAGAAGAAGGCCACAAGACCCCTGCATTTTTTCCAGAAAGGGGCTCCCAAGAGAGCCCCCCAAGAGGCATGTCCTTCTCAGGTAGAGCTGAATTCAGGGTATAGACTTGCCTCTTAGGAATATTAGGACTCAGTCATTTTTGGTGACTGCAAACACAAGAGTCATTCCAAACTTCTCCAGGCTCCGTGGGAGGCATGGGGTACCTTCCCTGAATCCTCCCCAGCCAGTCAGGAGTGAGGCTGAGTCCTGTGGGCATGAGGTTTTGCTCACTGGGGCCTTCCAAAATTTAATAAATCCAGGTGACAAAGATACGGACCATGATACTAATCAGGCCAATTAAGATTATAAGAGTCCTTTAATTGCGATCACCTCAAAGTATCTTGGTGCTGAAGCTCAGGGGAACAGCATTTTGAAAGGCAAAACCCGCAATTATATCAACGTTAGATGTGGGTCTGAGTAACCTTGCAATACTTGTTTTGAAAGAACACAGTAATTATTTCAGACACAGCATGGCACAAATTTAGATTTATAGTTTCTTCAGTTAATTTAGCTTAAGTTTATATAAACATTAATTATTTCGGTTAATATATATGGACCATGGTCAGAGTCATGGAGATCCCAAATGTGTTGCCAAGGAAAATGTGACTGTTGTGGGGACAGAAGGGTGAGAAGTGTCTAAGCAGAGGAAAAATAGAGTCAGGACAAAACGGAGTGACTTAATCACTTCAGAATAATTAAGGTGGAAGATACAAATTTAATTTCCTTCTTCTGCAGGTAGAAATCCAATCTAATTTTCTCTCTGTCTCTGTGTGTGTGTGTCTCTGTGTGTCTGTGTCTCTCTGTGTCTTTCTTTCTTTCTGTCTGTCTCTCTCTCTCTCTCTCTCTCTCTCTCTCTCTCTCTCTCTCTCGTTTTCTAAGACAGGGTTTCTCTGTGTAGCCTTGACTGTCCTAGACTCACTTTGTAGACCAGGCTGGCCTCAAACTCGCAGCGATCTGCCTGCCTCTGCCTCCCAAGTGCTGGGATTAAAGGCATGCGCCACCATGCCCAGCTTTTGTGGGCCATTCTTGTGGTATCCCTAAACCCTCTGGTTCCTCCAATCCTTCCTTTCCTTCCTCCACAGGACTCCCAGAGCTCTGCCCAATGTTTGGCAGTGGGACTTTGCACCTGCTCCAGTCAGCTGCTGGACGAAGTCTCGCTGATCTCTTTGATGACCATTCTGCTAGGCTCCAGTTCCCAGCATAATTATTTTTATGTTTTTTTTTTAAATAGGGCACTTACTATCTTATTGTCTCATGCTTAAGTGAACAATAGACAACGTGACATATTATAATAAAATCACCTTTGGCTTATGAAAAAAATTCTTTTTCTTTTTTGAGACAAGGTCTTTATGTCATTGTGGCATAAAGAGGCTAAGCCTTTGGAGATGGACCTCTTACAAGGGCTCAAACTGTGAGCCCAAATAAACCCTTCATAAAGCTGCCTTTTCAGGATACTTATTATTGCTGCTGTTATTGATACTTGAGTTTGAACCTGACACTTTGTTGGCAAACACTGTACTCTTGAACTATATGCAAAGCCACTTTCATTTTCTTTTTTGATGAAGGCTCTCACTTTGCTGTCTAGTTAGGACTTAACTTTGCTCTGTAAACATGGCAGGCCTCAAATACAAGATGTCCTACTTCAGACTCCAGAGAAGCTGAGGTTGCAGGCCTAAAATACCAAAGTCAATGCTTTTTCTATTTTTTCAGACAAGGTGTCACTATTTGCTCTTGGATATGCTTGACTCTGGTGTCTTCCTGCTCTGCCACTATCTAGACTGCTGTGATTAGAGATGTGAGCCAGCATGCCTAGTTATTTGTTTTGATTTTGAATTTGTAGTTACTTTCTATCCTGATTATTTTTAATGTCCTTCTCTTTCTGTGTTGCTTTCTAACTTTAATTTGGGACCACTAGCTTGTATACTTTTCATCACTTTCCCTTTTAGAATGATAAAAATTTCTCCCTGTGTACAATTGAGCTAAATCCCTGACGTCCTAATAGGAAGTATTTTCACTCCATTACTATCTATGTATTTACATTTTTCTTTCATGAGTTCTCTAATTCATCAGTTTTTTAATGTGCTGGCAACACTTCAAATAAACATTATTTCTAAGAAAAAATCAGTTTCTTGGGATTTTCTAACACTATCTGTCCTCTGAATAAAACCTCTGAATTGAAGTTTATCATTTACATAGAGCCATGCTCATTTTTAAAAAAATTCATGCATGCTTGGTAAGAAAAGATATATTCTAATCTAGCACCATATATTCTAGATATGTGCATTAAATCAAACTTCTTGATTAATATTCAGTCTTTTACTAATACATCTGTACCTTTGGCTACAAAGCAATTGAAGAATGGTTCAATATACATTAAAAGTCTTGTATACTAATAGTGTATTAAAATTTTTTTTCTGCGCTGGGTGTGGTGGCGCACACCTTTAATCCCAGCACTTGGGAGGCAGAGGCAGGCAGATCGTTGTGAGTTTGAGGCCAGCCTGGTCTACAAAGTGAGTCTAGGACAGTCAAGGCTACACAGAGAAACCCTGTCTTGAGAAACCAAAAAAAAAAAAAAAACAAGTTTTTCTTTTTATGGATATCAACTTAACATGAATAACATGAACACGCACAAGACAGAGTCTCACTATGTAATCTTGGCTGTTTTGGACCTCTCTGTGTAGACCATGCTGACCTCAACCTCTGCCTCCTAAGTACTGGGATTAAAGGTGTGCACCACTGCCCCTAGCTACATCTGTAATTGGAAAGTATAATTTTTTCTATGACTTGAACACTTAAGCATTATATATTGACCATACTAGTGTTTTTTGCCTTAAATTCTGCAGTTTGATCTTTATAAAAAAGCAAAATAGGCAGTGTAAAGAGTGTACGAGCCAGAGGGAATGGAGGACGCCAAAAAAACAAGGTTCTCTAAATCAACAAGATTGAAGCTCATACGAGCTCACAGAGACTGAAGCAGCAAGCACAGGGCCTACAGAGATCTGCTGAAGTTATTTTTATAAAACAGTGTTTGTTTCTCTTAGCTTACTTCTTAACCCAGCTGTCACACAAATAATTAAGACTCTTTTATAATACAAGACTTCACAACACAATCTTGAGCAATTTAAGTCTGTTCTTAACCCTCTATGCTATTTTGTCTTACTCCCAGCAAACATCCCAGTGATACTTGCACTTTGTAGCTTTCCTTGGCTTCAGTTCCTTCCTCCTGATCTTCCTTCAACCAACCTCTACCTATGGCTGAATCCCCCGCTTCTTCTCCTAACTCCTCCTCCCCTGGTTGGCAAGAAGTTCTGCCCTATTCTCTCCCATGATCATTGATTGGCTGTAAGATGCTTTATTGATATCATGGGGACAACTGGGGAGGATAGTTTACACAACATTTAGTCAGGAAATCAGAATTTAAACTACACAATAACCTTATGCATACAAAGACCTGCACCAGGTCCTCAGTGCATATATTATGACTTCCAGTTTAGTAGTTTTTTAAAAGAATTATTTATGTGTATGTATATAGTGTTCTGCTTGCATGTACACCTGCAGGCCAAAAGAAGTCATCAGATCACATTATAGATGGTTGTGATCCACCATGTGGTTGCTGGGAATTGAACTCAGGACCTCTGGAAGAGCAGGCAGTGCTCTTAACCTCTGAGCCATCTCTCCAGCCCCAGTTTAGTGTTTTTATTGACACTCCTGAGTATGTGAACAAGTGAGTCTCTGGTTTTTATGCTTTCTCTTGAGGCTCTTTTCCTTTTATTGGTTTGCCTTGTCCAATTTCAGTGTTGTGGGTTTTGCTTTAACTTATGTTTTATTTTGTTATGTTTTGTTGTTATCTCTTAGAAGCTTGTTCTTTTCTAATGAGATACAAAAAAGGAGTGTATCTGGATGAGAGGGGAGGTAATGAGGAACCAGGAGGAGTAAAGAAAGGGGAAACTTTAATCAGGATATATTATGAGAGAAGCATCTATGTTCAATAAAAGGCAGGGAATTAAAAGATCATAAAACATCCTTATTTTAATATTTATTACATACTTTCTAATCTGTTCACTTTAAAGCTTTCCATATAATCTTCTATTTTTTGTGTAACCTTGTCTCATATGAGATAAATCTAATTATGTTTCTAATGTTATAACTTCCTGATACGTGTAGTCCATTTACATTTATGATAACTGGCTCATATTATGGACTTATTGTTACCAATATATGTCATCAATTTCACCCTACCATTTCTTTCTTCTTTGATATCCTGTACAAAATCTTTTTTATTTTCTCTTATTTAATTCCATTTTACATCTTTCTATTAATTTGAAATGGATATACTATATTCCTTCAGTAGTTATTGTTATACTTTATCATACATGTTTAAAAGTCCAAAATTAATATTTCAGCCCCCCTTATCAAATTTCTGAACAGTTTGAAACTTTTAAATTCCAATTACCTCCATTATACCCATGTGTTATTAGTAGTGTCCATTAATTATTTCTATGTTAACTCATCTGATTGGATATTACTATTGTTTTTGACAAAAATTTACTTATGTTCATATGTTCAAGTTCATTATTCCTTCTTGCTTTTTAGACAATCTTTATCCTTGTCTTTATACCTTAGAATAAACTTTTGTGAAGTCTTTTGAGTAATAAAAAAATCTTTTGTGCTTTTAGAATTTACAAAATTCCAGCTTGAAAGACTAGGGAGAGGGGACTGCCTCTGACATGAACTCTGGTGCCCCCTATTTGACCACTTCCCCTTGGTGGGGAGGCCTGGTTGCCAGCAACTTACCAGTGCTGGTCACTGACCAAGAGAGCACAGCCCAAACAAGAATGTTGAAGCCTTAAAACTTATAAGCATCGTACATAAACAGAGATAATAAGCTTCCTGTATGATTTAGTTTGTAAAACTTTCATAGCTTATAAAACTCTAAAGTTATAGATTAGGAAAAACAAGATTAAGCATATTTATAAGGCAGTGGTTTTTAGCATTTGAGAATGAAGGTAGAGCATATTTTTCTCTAGAATTAATATATTTTAATGTAGCAATACAACAGAACATTATATACCAAATCTATTGATCCCAAAGCCTGCAGTGCCCCTGGTGGGAGAAAAAGCATTCATCTCGTTAATTTGCATAGACCTTTATAACCTTAAAATAAAACATTATATGAATAGACCTTTATAACCTTAAAATAGCCGGGCATGGTGGCGCATGCCTTTAATCTCAGCACTCGGAAGCAGAGGCAGGTGGATCGCTGTGAGTTCGAGGCCAGCCTGGTCTACAAAGTGAGTCCAGGACAGCCAAGGCTAACACAGAAAGACTCTGTCTCAAAAAAAAAAAAACTCAAAAACCAAAAAGCAGAAAACCTTAAAATAAAACATTATATGAACCAGGGTTGAATTATATATGCAGCATATTGTAAAGATGTAACCTTGAAAACATAAAATCAGAAGTAAGATAAACCTTAATCCTATAATTATTTTCACCATTGTAGCCCAAGTAGTAGAAAGCTTAAAAGACAGAAGCTGTATTTGGATTTTAGGGGGAATTTGAACAGGGCTGGCAGCCCTTAGTAAAGATAGCAGACGTAGTCACTATTTTCCCAAAGCAAAAAGTGGTGGCTATTCACATGATTGTCCTCCACCAAATTGGCAACAAGGCAATAGCTCTAACCCCCATCCCAAAACCAACACAGTGATCAGATTAGCCACATGTTGTGAGCCCCAGTAGCAGGAAGTTTTGAAAGTGCTGCCAGGACCAGGCTGCCATAGTGCCCAGCTGCTGTTGCTGCTAGAACCCAGACACAGTCGGCACAGCAGGTCTCAGTGACTTGGAGGGGTGGGGCAGCTTCACAGTATTCTAGTAGCCACAGCGGGTCCTGCTTGGCTCAGCTGTTCAAGCCATGCATTGTGAGCGGCCTCTGCCTGTATTCTGAGGAGAAACAGCATTTGAGTGAATCTGTGCCTGTGTGGGGAGAGGGGCATGGCACCACCACCAGACCAGTGCAGCAAGGGGATGGGGGGCGGGGGAAGTAGTCCAGCCATTCCCGAGTGATTCATGGTGGAAGTGTGTCTGGCAGCAGAGGTAGCTGGCCCCAGGAGGGCTGCTTGACCTTGCCCATCATCCTGCCTGCCAAACAGCCCAAGAGCAAGTTTGTTTCTTTCACAGACCCACTGTGAGAAAGGGGAGGGAAGGCGTGCATCTTTGGAAACTGTAGGGGAGGGGTAAGCATCAAGTGAGCCTGCCACACGGAAAGAAAGAAAGCCTGAACCATGTGGGTGAATTTTTAAGTATAATTTTAAATTTAAGAATCGTGGTCTGGCTGCAGGGCTTGTGGTCCACTGTGGCAGTGGCAAGGCGAAAGTGTTCACAAGTAGCCATCACTGCCACCGGGTTAAGGCAGTGCAGGACAGTGACAGCAGCAGAAGCAGCGGCGGCAGCAGTATTGCAATAAAACAAAAAACAAACAACAAAAACTGTGTCTATCCCAATCCCCCACTGGGTGGAGTCTCTCAGGGAACATGTTGCACTAATATCCAGTATTGAGTATATAGCATGAGTGTCTTAATGGGTCTGAAATACCTCATTCTGGATGATTGTTTCTAGTTCCATCCATTTGCCTGCAAATTTCAAGATTTCCTTGTTTTTAATAGCTGAGTAGTGTTCCATTGTGTAAATGTACCACAGGTTCCTTATTCGTTCTTTGGCTGAGGGACATCTAGGTTGTTTCCAGGTTCTGGCTATTATGAATAAAGCTTCTATGAACGTAGTTGAGCAAACATCCTTGTTGTGTGGTGGAGCATCTTTCGGGTATATGCCCAGGAGTGGTATAGCTGGGTCTTGAGGTAGCTCTATTCCCAATTTTCTGAGATAGCGCCAGATTGATTTCCAAAGTGGTTGTACAACTTGTCACTCCCACCAGCAATGGAAGAATGTTCCCGTTTGTGCACATCCTCACTGTTGGACCCTAGAGTCCACTTGGGTGGGGGTCGTCGTGAGAGACCACTCGAGGACCACAGTGTTGGTGCAAAAGCACAAGGTTTATTGCTGACGCACGTCAGGGGGCCTCAGCACTCCCTCGGGAGGGAGGCACCCCAAGTCACTGTTACAGACTGCTCTTAAAGGCTAAAACTGCAAAGGTTAAGAGGGGCTGCATGCCCTATGTTAGGATTGGCTCTGGTGGTCGCTAAGGGTGCTTGTCTAAATGTTATTGGCTATTGCAGGGGTCGTTGGTCTTGGGGGCTATTCTTGGCAGGGAGGGGTGTTGGGGAGTTTCCAGAGAATTCCCAGATGGTACTTTTCTGAGAATTGTTTACCTTAGTTGAAATTGTTTATCTCAGTTGGTCACCTTGATCTCAGAAACTGAAACTGGCCTTCAATTCTTTCTGGGTCACTTTCCCAAGCTTGTCTGGGTCACGTTCCCAGGCTTAGGCTGAGAAAGAGAGAGCCTTACAACCCCCCCTTGAGTTTTTAACTGGCCTTAATCTTAAGGCGTATCCCCAGTTTTTATAATAGAATGTGGAAGCCCCACCACATTTGGCCACTATGGCTCTTGTTTGGTGTGAGCCAGGGCAGACGTAAAAGGACAGAAGTCATAACAAGCTCCTTTTTCTCGTAGTGTCACATCCCCCCAGGGGTCAAGACCTAACCTCCCTTCAGGAGACTTTTTGGTGGGAGCCTCATTGAGGTTTGAGTGTCCCTCGATATCCCAATTAGCAGGAGTTTTTATAGCCAATTTACATAAGTCAGGGTATAGTGTAGGCCACCAGGTCTATAAGAGGGTTATGGACGAAGTCTCCCATATGGGCTCTCCAATATGGGAGAGCACTTGCCAAGTTAACTTCATGGGCTGGTGGGGATTTGAGGGAGAGTCATAGCCAAAACAGGGTACAAGGGTGAGAAGCAGAATTTTTACAGTCAATCCCATAATCGGGTAAGCCTTATCTTGAGTGGATCTTGGGAGCGATGGAGCTGCCATTGTGGTGTCTCTGAGGCGGAGTCAAGAGTCGCTGGGGCAGCTTTGGCGTGAGAGGCGTGAACCCAGGCGGCTATTCTGTCGACCTTGAGAGCGGTAGGTGTGGTGAGCAGGACGGTTTAAGGCCCCTTTCGGCGAGGTTCGAGTCCTTGAGACCAGTGTCGATGGATGTAGACAGAGTCACTGTCTTCATCCAAGGCCAGGATCGGGACAGGTTTTTTCTGATCTTTGGGAGTCTTAGGGCAGTCTTTTAACCAGTGTCCACGTTCTTTGCAGTAAGCACATTGATCCTTATCCACACGAGGCCGCCTTCGTTCTCCCCCCTCTCTTGCCTGTTCTCTATATTTAGTAGGTTCTGTCACTACAGCGGCCAAGATCTTACTTAAATGTCTATCTCGCTTATGATCCCTGCGATCCTCCCGTTCCTCCTGTTCCCTTGCTAGCCTAGCTTCCTTTTCCTCTGGGGTTTTTCTCTTGTTATACACCCTCTCTGCTTCTCTGACCAAATCCTGCAATCCATATGTCTGAATGCCATCTAGTCGCTGTAGCTTCCCTTGTACCTCCAGAGCTGACTGATCTATAAAAGACATGGCCACTGTTGCCTTGTGTTCTGGAGCCTCAGGGTTAAACGGAGTATACATGCGCAACCCTTTCAGCAATCTTTCCATAAAGGCAGCAGGGCTTTCTTCCTTTCCCTGAGTAATAGTTTTTACCTTGGCCAAATTGGTGGGGCGCTTTCCAGCTCCCTTGAGACCTGCCAATAGAGCCTGGCAATAGATACGGAGCTTCTCCCTACCTGCAGCCGTCTCATAATCCCAATCTGGGCATGTCAAGGGAAATCCTTTGTCTATCTCGTTAGGGAGCTCGGTGGGTGCCCCGTTTGGTCCGGGTACATTTTTTTCTCACTTCCAGGAGGACTCTCTGTTTTTTCTTCACGGTGAGAAGAGCCTGTAAAAGCTGTTGACAGTCATCCCAGGTGGGTTGGTGAGTTAAAAGGATCAATAAGGGAAGTTAGGGCCTGGGGGTCTTGTGAAAAGGGAGGATTGTGGGTCTTTCAATTGTATAAATCTGATGCGGAGAATATCCAGTAATGGATGTCACCACTGATAGCATGAAGAGGAAACAATGAGGTTTCCTGGCCTGGATTTCGGTCCTGCCGGCTACACAGGCAGGGAGGAGGGGGCAGGGAGGAATCTGAGGAGGGTCAGGGGGAAGGTGTAAGAGAAGGAGCTGAAGGGGCTGGAGGGGCATGTGGGTACATGAGGTAGGGAGAGAGGGGTTAGGGTCAGAGGGAGAACTCAAAGGGAAAGGTCTGGACACGTCTGTCTCCTTTCTCCTCCCAATACAGATTTGCGCGCTACAGAGGCGAACCAAAAGTGGCTCGCTGACCAGAAAAGTGAACAAACAGAAAGGAGCTTGCACAGACAGAAAGGGCAGCCCACAGGAGCTCGCGGCTGCCGGCAGAGCACAAACAAAAGGAGAGCCCGCAGGAGCTTGAGAAGCTCCCGCAGAGAGTACAAACAAAAGACAAAGTGAAAGTAACTCAGGGTCTCAGAAGTCAGTTGAGTCGGCAGGCCCGGGCCGTTGAAACCTTGCAACAAGTGGGTCGGTGGTCTCAAGGAGACCCCCCAAATCCCGGACGAGCCCCCACAATGTTGGACCCTAGAATCCACTCGGGTGGGGGGTCGTCACGAGAGACCACTCGAGGACCACAGTGTTGATGCAAAAGCACAAGGTTTATTGCTGACGCACGTCAGGGGGCCTCAGCACTCACTCGGGAGGGAGGCACCCCAAGTCACTGTTACAGACTGCTCTTAAAGGCTAAAACCGCAGAGGTTAGGAGGGGCTGCATGTCCTATGTTAGGATTGGCTCTGGTGGTCGCTAAGGGTGCTTGTCTAAATGTTATTGGCTATTGCAGGGGTCGTTGGTCTTGGGGGCTATTCTCGGCATGGAGGGGTGTTGGGGAGTTTCCAGAGAATTCCCAGATGGTACTTTTCTGAGAATTGCTTACCTTAGTTGAAATCGTTTATCTCGGTTGGTCACCTTGATCTCAGAAACTGAAACTGGCCTTCAATTCTTTCTGGGTCACTTTCCCAAGCTTGTCTGGGTCACGTTCCCAGGCTTAGGCTGAGAGAGAGAGAGCCTTACACACCAGCATGTGCTATCACTTCGCTTCTGGACTCTGGGTGAAACGATGAGAGTGGTATGGAAGAATGGGGGAGATTATAGGACCCATAGGGCTCAGGAGCACCACAAGGAGATCATGAAGGCTGGCAGATCTGGACCCAGGGAGGCCTGCACAAACTGTTGCACCGACCAAGGACAATGCGTACAGTAAACCTAGACCCCCTGTTCAGACCTAGCCAATGGACAGCTCATTCTTCATGGTTGTGTGGAGAGTGGGGACTGCCTCTGACATGAACTCTGGTGCCCCTGATTTGATCCTTCCCCTTGCTGTGGAAGCCCGGTGGGCTCACAGAGGAAAGGGAAGCAGGCTATCTGGATGAGACTTGATAGGCTGTGGTCAGATGGTGCGGGAGGAGGTCCCCTTCTGTCAGAGGTCTAGGGAAGGGGAATAGGGCAGAAGGAGGGAGGGTGGGTGGGAATTGGAAGATACAAGTGAGGGGATAACATTCATGATGTAATCTGAATAAATTAGAAGAAGTTGAAATTTCAAAATTAAAAAAGAAACCTCTGTGTGTAAGGCTGGGAGGTGGGCACTGGTGTTGGGTGGTAGCATGCAATTTTAAAGCCTTTCCCACGCAGATACGAGCTGTGAATTTGTTTTGAGACAGTTTCTCTGTGTCGTCCTGGCTGTCCTGGAATGTACGCTGTAGATTAGGTTAGCCTTGAACTCACAGAGTTCCCTGAGTGCTGGGACTAAAAGTGTGCACCACCAACACCTGATTTTTAATTAGTTCTTAATGGGATGTGGAATAATTTAAAACCTAGCAATTTAAACTATAGAAAAACACTACTACAGCCCAGTGAAAGTATTTACTAGTCTGTAACTTTCAGTTGGCCCCGAAGATCTACTAAGAATTGTTCTAACTCCTGGGAGATAGAAAATGACTCACCTAACACCCTATTTTATAGAGATTAAAGGCAGTAATAGGAAGAAGATCCATGATAAACACAAAATTTAACAAATTGGGTAGCTGGTAGAAAATGAACAATATTGTAGAGAGATAAACTTTGGAAAAGCTCAAAGAGGCATAAACTAGGAGGCAAACTGTAATGTTAATTCATACGAGTCACCTCTGCCTGCTTACTCCTGGAATCTTGAGTTAAATGTTTTGCTTCTGCGTGATGCTTAGTGGCCCACAAGGCCACTGGCAGCAGAGAATCTGCTCCTGCTTATGGAAAATGATGCATTTACCCTGAGGTCTGGTCTGTTTCTTTGTTAAATCACATTCCAATACTGCATGTTTTTGTGCATTCGTGCCACCAATGAAATTACCAGGTTGTTCAAAAGCAGAGTCCTCGTTCACAGACCTTTATTTAGATTACATGCTCATGTTATTTTTTATTGAACCAGAACTTTAGAAGTACTATTAATCATGAATTAAAAGCCCTGGTTAATACACATTTCCACTGGGGCCATGCGAAGAGCTCTCCAGGAACAGTATGGTTGAAAGCTATCCACTGCAACCACATTGACAATGTCGTATAGCCTAGGTATATAACCAGGAGGTGTATCAAGAGAATCCAGAGTAAAAAAAACAATGTCGTCCACCATTCCAACTCTACCATTAATGCTGGTGACACAGACCTATAATGAGAAGTGAGGGCAATGAGTATAGGGAAGCATGACCCACCACAGATGGTCATACACAGGCCCTCATCTCCGAAAGCACGTTCCACACCACAGCATGAGTCTAATCCTTAACCTATCCTTGACATCTGAGTCACTATCCCACCCCTCTCCAAACAAAACAAAACAAAACAACAACAACAACA
Source organism: Acomys russatus (assembly GCF_903995435.1). Classification (NCBI taxonomy): domain Eukaryota; kingdom Metazoa; phylum Chordata; class Mammalia; order Rodentia; family Muridae; genus Acomys; species Acomys russatus. Next base: position 8,187 of record NW_026131437.1, on the reverse strand, counting down.
ACAAAAAACCAAACATGGAAACAGGAGGAGCCCTGGGTATCTGATGAGAGGACGTGCCAACGCTTCATGGTGTATCCTCACTCTCTACCTCCCTGTCTGATGAGAGGACGTGCCTGCCCTTCGTGCTTCCCGATGTGTCCTCACACACTACCTCTCTGACTTCCCAGCTCATTCCCAGGCTGTACTAACCAAGGTCTCATGCGCCTTCATCAGAAGGCTGAACACCTCAGACCCACAGTCCTCAGAGTCTCCCCACAACTGCCTCAAAGCTGTGACGCTCTTCTAGCTGCTATCCACTGAACAGCCTAACATCATGTAAAGCATGCAACTTAGGAACGAAGTCTGTGCATGTTCCACATTAGTTTCTGCTCATTTCCCTTTCAGTCGGAGGACAAACCTGTCGACTCTGGCAGGGGATATGCCACCACACATTCCAAACCAAATCCTGGGCAAGAAAGTGATCAGCACAGAGGGATAGGCAGCTAGCTACCCATGACAGGGCAACGTGGAAGCAACTCACCTCTTCCATATTCTGAGAGTTGAGGGGGCTCACAGAATTGATGCTGACATTTGAAGTGACAGGATCCATAGTATACTCCATCAGCAGCAAGTCTCCTTTGAATGGTACAAATTCTAAAACAGCCAAGAAAGGTAGAAGTCTAAGCATTACTGCACTGGGGCCACATCCCATTTCCTAAGGCCATTTGTCACTGCAATCGCTGACCTACATTTCCTGCGGGTAAACTGGCTTTTCCAAAGACTTAGATACCCTTTGGGCAGGTATGACGGCACATTCCTTTAACCGCAGCACTCCAGAGGCAGAGGTAGGGAGATCTCTAAGTTGAATGCCATCTTATCTACCTACAATGATCTAAGACAGTCAAGACTACATAGTGAGACCCTGCCTTAAAAAAAAAACCCAAACCCAAACCCTGACCCAAACAAAACAAAACCCATCGCCAGCAGATACATTGAATATCTTCCTACAAAAAAGGACGTTTATAATCCTTTAACCAGTAGTTCTTCTATGCTGATTAATAGTCAGACATTGATAACAACTGTGTGTATCAAAGTGAGCATTTTTTTTTTTTTGGTAGTGCCACTGGATTTTCTCTGCACATAGTAACATCTCCTTTGGAAGAGATGTATTAGTAAAAGCATATTGTTGAACTGGGGTACCTTCCAGTATACTTAGGCTAAACACAAAATTTGAAGGTCTATCTGTTGGGCATTAATAGTATGGTTTTTACTTATCAACTGGCTTCCTTAGGTTTTTTGTTTGTTTGTTTGTTTGTTTGTTTGTTTGTTTTGTCTTTCTTTCTTTCTCTCTCTTTTTGTTTTGTTTTGTTTTTCAAGACAGGGTTTCTCTGTGTAGCCTTGACTGTCCTGGACTCGGTTTGTAGACCAGGCTGGTCTCGAACTCACAGCGATCTGCCTGCTTCTGCCTCCCGAGTGCTGGGATAAAAGACGTGCACCACCACCACCTGGCTAATTTTTTGTTTTTTTCAGTTAGGTTTCTCCAAGGTGATTTAAGCTCACTATATATTCAAGGTTTGTCTTTGAACTTAAGAAACCTTAACCTCAGCCTTCTGAGTGCTGAGGTCGTAGACTGTTTTTTGAGACAAGGTTTCAAAAAGTGTTGGGACTAAAGATGTGCACCACCATGCCCATAAGGAGGCATTATCTCAACTGATGTTCTGTCTTCTCAAATAACTCTCGCCTGTGTCAAGGTGACATAACAGCCAATACATCAAGTTAGTTTTCTTCAAGAGTGCTGTTACTGGTGGGTCCATCATGCTCCAACAGAAGGCCACACATCCATGGACATATAGGTAGTACAAAGTGAGAAAGAAAGGACACAAAGTTGGGTGGGTCGTGAAGGAAGGTAAATTTGGGGGAGGAGATGAATATGATCAAAGTTCATTGTATAAAATTCTGTAAGTAGTTAAGAAAGCATAACTCCTACCTCCAGAAAGAAGTCTTCTGGGAAAGAAAGTTTCTTTGCTGATATAAATGTTCTCCTGTGTTGCAGAAGTAACACACCTAATACAAACTCCTTTGTTAACTTCCAATGACTCAGTGCCATAAGCAGGATCATTCATAGCTTTCACCTACAAGATAAGGAGACAGTGTCTGCAGCTAAAATAACAATTACAGACAGGATTCTGTATACATGCCAATAATTCACCATCAAAACAATGGCAATTTAGTGAGTTGGTTTGTTGCAGTTGTAAGGACATTTGGGACATATGTCTCCTATGCCAGAGACAAAGTACTTTATTATTTACATCAAAACATCCGTCATTTAATCTTTTAAATAACATCTCTCAACACTATCATCGTGGGCAGGAAAAGATGCATAAATTGTGTCTGTGTTTGTTCCATGGACTGGTAAATGCATTCCAAAAATAAATCGCCCACCTATGCTTAGTGCACTCCCACCTTTGGTTCAGAGATTAGGAATGCTCTGTGCCCCAACTCTACAGGAAACCACAGGTATGCTGTACCTTGAATAATCTGCAGGTTTTCCTAGTAAACTTGTATTCTACCAGTTCTTGTTTTTTTTAACCTAAGAAGTACCACTAATGGGGCCAGACAGAGTTTTGATTCCTAGCACCCATGTCGGGCACCTCATAATGCTGATAACTTTACCCCCAGTGCCTCTGTTCTCTGTAGGCATCTATACACAGGTGACGTACACTCACAGAAACACCTGTAGCCAAGTGGTGGCATCACACTCCTTTAATCCCAGCACTCAGGAGGCAAAAGCAGGTGGATCCCTGTGAGTTCTAGTCTGGCCAGTTCTAAAGAGCAAGTTACAGGACAGCCAGGGCTACACAGAAAAACCCTGTTTCAAGGAGGGAGGCAGAGAGGGGGGGGCAGAGGCACAGAGACAGAAACAGAGAGACAGACAAAGACAGAGAGATACATGTTTACATGGTTAAAAATTAAATAAATCGTTAAAACTAGAAATGCCATGAACACAGAAAAGAATACAGATAGATTCTAAGGCTTAAGAAAATATCTCAATCCATCATTGATCTTCCCAATCAACTAGCACTGAGTGGATGATCCAGTTAGTGGTATAGGACCACTACCTAGTAAGTTACAAAGCAAGGTGTGGATCCTTGTCTTAGGAGTCTATGTCAAAAACAGGCTGACAGGCCGGGCGTGGTGGTGCATGCCTTTAATTCCAGCACTCGGGAGGCAGAGGCAGGTAGATCGCTGTGAGCTCGAGGCCAGCCTGGTCTACAAAGTGAGTCCAGGACAGCCAAGGATGCACAGAGAAACCCTGTCTTGAAAAATCAAAAACCAAAAACAAAAACAAAAAAAACAAAAAACAGGGTGACTGAATGTTTACATTTCAATATGCATACAACTTTTAGAGGAAAACAAAAACAAAAACAAAATGAGGCATAGTATATGAGGCTTGTAATCCCAGCACTTTGAATCAAAGACTGGGAGGATTATGAATTTGAATGAGTTTGAGGTATGAGATAGATTGAGACCATGCCTCCTAAAAACAAGAATTAATAAATAGAAACAATAATGGACATCTGTGCAAATTATGAATTGACATCAGCTTTGCAGTGCTTACTAAGGTCAAAAAATAAAGATAAAATGAGAATACATACAGGACATTAAAATTACACATAAATTAAGAAAACTGAATTAGATAAAATAATGGGAAACAACATGCACAAATTTTCTAACAAAGATATTTTCCCTTGCATGGAAAGAACTGTTATGAATCTAATTAGTAAGAGGAGCAAAAAGAAACAATTGCTCCTTCATCATTAAGATTTAAAAGCCGGGCGTGATGGCACACTCCTGTAATCCCAGTACTTGGGGAGTCAGAGGGAGGCGGATCGCTGTGAGTTTGAGGCCAGCCTGGTCTACAAAGGGAGTCCAGGACAGTCATGGCTACACAGAGAAACCCTGTCGGGAAAACACAAAACAAAACAAAAACAAACAACAAACAAAAAGATTTAAAGAAATTCAGGGGTTAGGGAATCATATCAGTGAGTGAAGTGCTTAGTGTGCAACCAACCCTAGGGCGTGAATGTTGACTCCCAGCACCCATAAAAAAAGCAGGGTGTGGAGGTAAAGACAGCCAGATTCTGTGACTTCCCTGACACCCCTAATAGTGATCTCCAGGTTCAGTAAGAGATGGTCTCCAAACATAAGGAGGAAAGTAACTGAGGAACACATGGCAGTTTGGAACTGGCCTCTATACATGTCTGCTCAGGTGCCTACATATGCATATACACCACACACACACACAAACACACACACACCCCAACCCATGCATATATGAGCAATAACCAAACCAAGATTTTTATAATATTGTGAATCCACTTTTTAGTTCTCATTTTGAGAATCATTCTATAAAAATGATAATAATAATATCTATGTTTACCAATATTGGCAAAAAATGCTTTTATGTAGCCTGTTGCTGGAATAATCAATGTGAACAGTATAGCTAAAAAATAATTTAAAACCAGCTAGCAGCCGGGTATGGTGGTGCACACCTGTAATCTCAGCAGTTAGGAGGCAGAGGCAGTGTGATCGATGTGAGTTCGAGGCCAGCCTGCTCTACAAAGTGAGTCCAGGACAGCCAAGGCTACACAGAGAAACCCAGTCTCAGAAAAAAAAAAAAAAAAAGATAAAAAAAAATTTAAAAAGTAGCTTTTTACGAAGATGAAAGCTAAAGGAGAGGAGAGTCATCATTCACCATGCTATTCAAATACTCCAAGTGACACAGCCTTTAGGAACAGAAAAACATCACTGCAATCAAATATTAAACCGTCATATCTAATAAGCACACTGGAAAGCCAACATTCATTCTATACCCACAATGATGCTTGTCTTAAACCAAGAGGAAATATCAAAATCCCATTACTGTAAGAGAACCGTAGCAAACTCAGTGTTACCTTAAGTGTTCTCAATGCATGAGTTTTTTCACGTTCTTCCACAAGAGCAATGACATCCATCCCAACGTTCAGTGGAACATTGCCACACACCACATCGAAACTGAAGAAAATGCTCTCATTGATCCATCCATAATCAGTGTAGAGGTGTGTCACAATTCCTCGGAAAGATTTATACATGGAATTATCTACAACACAGGTGAACAAAGGTCACACTGGCTCATGTCAAATGCAAACACCCAGGACACAGTTCTACTCTGACCATCTGTACAGATATGAGCACATATCATCATGTCTCTGACCATAAGACAATAACCATGTCGCCACCCTCAGCTTGTCACTGCTGAATGGCACCTTCATAGAAACTGTTTCAGCTGTGGGTGACCTGTCCCAGTCAGACTGTAAGTGCTGTGTTCACCATACCTGCTCAGGAAGCCTCTTTAACCCCCCCCACCACGATTACTAGTATATGCATGCCTGCCTCAGCAGCAGCAAATGCATAGCCATAGATCTAGACTCTTCAGCATCCCTTCTAACAGAGCAGTAAAACGTATGTGCAGATGTAAGCACGTGAATCCAAATTTTCTTTTATTCTTCATAAGCATAATGGGTGAGTAATGTTTGGGGATCTGGCTCCAGTATCCTGCTGGGACAACTGGCCACCTTCCTTCATGGTGCCCTCCTTATGACCCCGCCTCCTGCCTTAAATACATTTGGAAAACAAGGCCGGTCACTCTCAAAGTGAGATGGTCCCCTTCTCCGGGAGATACGAAAAGGCATAATGTAAGTGGAAAGGCAGAGATAGTACAGCCTATCTCTTTTTGTGTCACGTGTTCTGTGAGTTGGTCCCAACACCCTCCTCCACTAGCCCACCTAAGCTGAGTGGGGCACACAGGTCAGTACTGGCCTCAATACTGTATCAGCTGCTCTTGGGCACTCGGGGACATCCTCAAGCTAAGTAGCCACTGAGGAAAGCCACAGACCCCCACCTCCCGGTCCCCGGCCCCCCTCCCCGCTGTTCCCATCCAAGCACATCATGGCAGAGGAGAGCCTTTCTGAGGAGTTTCCTTGAGTGGGGTGGGGGTGGGGTGATGAGGGGACTGAGGACATTACCTTGAGACCATGATTGTGGGTCCTGCTCCCTCCTGCGCTGCCCGCTGTTGCCGCCAAAGCACCTCATGACAATGGAGAGCCTTTCTGAGGAATCTCCTTGAATGGGAGATGAGGAGACTGATTCCCACAGGACATTACCTTGAGACCATGATGGTGCCCGCCCCACGCGCGCGCTGTTCCCGCCCAAGCACCTCATGGCAATGGAGAGCCTTTCTGAGGAGTCAGTCTCCTTGAGAGGGGGATGAGGGGACTGACTCCCAAAGGACATTACCTTGAGACCATGATTGTGGGTCCTGCTCCCTCCTGCGCTGCCCACTGTTGCCGCCAAAGCACCTCATGATAATGGAGAGCCTTTCTGAGGAATCTCCTTGAATGGGAGATGAGGAGACTGATTCCCACAGGACATTACCTTGAGACCATGATGCTGCCCGCCCCCCCACCCCCCACCCCGCGCACGCACGCTGTTCCCGCCCAAGCACCTCATGGCAATGGAGAGCCTTTCTGAGGAGTCAGTTTCCTTGAGAGGGGGATGAGGGGACTGACTCCCAAAGGACATTACCTTGAGACCATGATTGTGGGTCCTGCTCCCTCCTGCGCTGCCCGCTGTTGCCGCCAAAGCACCTCATGACAATGGAGAGCCTTTCTGAGGAATCTCCTTGAATGGGAGATGAGGAGACTGATTCCCACAGGACATTACCTTGAGACCACGATGGTACCCCCCACCCCCCACCCCGCTGCGCGCTGTTCCCGCCTTTCGGAGGAGTCTCCTTGAGAGGGGGATGAGGGGACTGACTCCCAAAGGACATTACCTTGAGACCACGATTGTGGTCACCCCTCACCCCCAACCCTGCTGCGCGTTGTTCCCGCCAAAGTACCTCATGGCAGAGGAGAGCCTTTCTGAGGAATCTTCTTGAACGGGGGATGAGGAGACTGACTCCCAAAGGACATTACCTTGAGACCATGATTGTCATCCCGCTCCCTGGCCCCTGCTCACGCTGTTCGCGCCCAAGCACCTCATCACAGAGGAGAGCCTTTCTGAGGAGTCTCCTTGAGTGGGGCAGGGGGAGGAGGGGACTGACTCCCAGAGGACGTTGCCTTGAGACCATGATTGTCGTCGTGGTCCCTCCCCTCCTCCCCACCCGCATCCGCACACGCGCTGTTCCCGCCAAAGCACCTCATGGCAGAGGAGAGCCTTTCTGAGGAGTCTTCTTGAGTGGGGCGTGGGGGGAGGGGGAAGGGACTGACTCCCAGAGGACATTACCTTAAGACCATGATTGTGGGTCCTGCCCCCCCGTGCCGCCCGCTGTTCCTGCCAAAGCACCTCATGGCAGAGGAGAGCCTTTCCGAGGAATCTCCTTGAACGGGGGATGAGGAGACTGATTCCAGGAGGACATTACTTTAGACCATGATTGTGGCCACACACACCCCACCCTCACCCTGCAGCGAGCTGTTCCTGCCAAAGCACCTCATGGCAGAGGAGAGCCATTCTGAGGAGTCTTCTTGAGTGGGGAGGGGGGGATGAGGGGCTGACTCCCAGAGGACATTACCATGAGACCGTGATTGTGAGTCTTGCCCCCTGCGCCGCCTGCTGTTCCCGCCCAAGCACCTCGTGGCAGAGAAGAGCCTTTCTGAGGATTCTCCTTGAATGGGAGATGAGGGGACTGACTCTCAAAGGACATTACCTTGAGACCATGATTTTCATCCCGCCCCCCCATCCCACCCCCGCGCCGCCCGCTGTTCCTGCCCAAGCACCTCATGGCGATGGAGAGCCTTTCTGAGGAGTTTCCTTGAGAGGGGGATGAGGGGACTGACTCCCAGAGGGCGTTACCTTGAGACCATGATTGTCATCATTGTCCCAACCCCCACCCCCTGCACGTGTGCGCTGTTCCCGCCAAAGCACCTCATGGCAGAAAAGAGCCTTTCTGAGGAGTCTTCTTGAGTGGGGCGGCGGGATGAGGGGACTGACTCCCAGAGGACATTACCTTGAGACCACGATTGTGGGTCCTGCCTCTCCCTCCACCCGCGCCGCCCGCCGTTCCCGCCAAAGCACCTCATGGTAGACGAGAGCCTTTCTGAGGAGTCTTCTTGAGTTGGGCGGGGGGATGAGGAGACTGACTCCCAGAGGACATTACCTTGAGACCAT